>NW_026856243.1:0-143461 GCF_026571515.1 Ruditapes philippinarum | reverse complement strand
AAAGGATAGGCTCATGTCGCATTAATGTTTAAACTGTTCATTGTGCGTCGTTTTGGTGCAAAATAAAATCTTACTGCGTTACGTTAATATCGGAATTTTCCTGATATTACTTCTTTCAATTTGTTCAAAGTTTTCTATAGCATGTAGAATGTTGGTTTCCATGACAAACCTACAGTAAATAGAGAGAGAAAAAAAATTGTTCTAAAAATCTCAAAGGATTCACATGAACCACGGTCTTGTGGATCTCTACCAAACGTCTATACTCTACTTTTAGCAATGGAAGATCATATCTTATTGGTCGGCTATTACGTGCGCACGTAGAGGCTATCGCGTGCGCACGCAGTGGCTATTGCACGCGCACGTAATTGCCTATCGCCTGCGCACGTATTGGCTATCGCGTGCGCACAAAGCAACCATCGCTTGCGCAAGTAGTAGGCAGTGATATTTTTGTTACTTAATTGGGAAGAGGCCTTAGCCTCTTGATTTTGGGAAAAAATATCGCTAAAATTTCTAATCTGGAAACTAAAAAAGCAGGTTTCAGTTCAGATTTTTGGGAAAACTGCATGATTTTAAAGAAAATTTCAATTGGGAAGAGGCCTTTTGTCGGAGTCCATTATAGAAGTAGGAAAATCACTGGTAGGTATCGCATGCGCACGTGATAGATAAAATATTTCTGATGTCTTCAATATGTCATCGTATATTACCCACTAGAAACTATGTTGTTCACAATCAACTAAAAATATATGTACGAAGTTAACAGTTATTGTGGCAGCTGTTTGTCAAATATTACATTAGATCTATGTACATTACATTACACATTACATATTACACAATAACATTACATTATATAATGAAGTTTACGAAAAATGAATTTTCAAAGTTCTTCATATACAGTATTGCCAACATTTTTGTTTTAAACTTGTGAGCGGTTATTTTCCGAGTACACATTTATAGGTCCATTTTCTCTTTACCTAAAGCGTCAGCTTATTCGTCAGCAGATAAGAACTACAATTTTTAGACTTTCCAAATGTTCGGCAATGGTAAAACATAACGCATTTTACTGGCAATTAGCTACAGTATGGTCAAAATAAAGGTTTACTGTACGTACAGTAATACATGTATTTCCTTCCAGTTTAACCGAGCTTGAGAGTCCATTCATCCATCCACCTATCGGACAATTTGCTAACTGTACATATGATTGGTAATTATTTACACATTACCATAAAAACCTTGACATTTAATTAAAGAGAAACTGAAATATCAAGAAAATGGATGTCAAAGACGATGGAGTTCTTAGACCTGTCGCAGAAAAGTTGGGTGTGCCAACTGATATGGTATGGAGTATGAAGTATTTGCATTAAGTATTTTCATATTGTAAAATGTGTTATAAAAATCTACCGGAGTTTGTTGTGAGGAGAAAATCATATGTGCTCTGAAGTCGAAATAAAAATGAAGTAGACTAAAATAAATTTATAGATCTATATGATAATGAAGACTGAAGCTGAATCGATCTTCATTTTTCAATTGTCAATATATTTTCTAGAAATAATATCTATTATGTTAATTAATGCAAAGAATGTTTTAAAGTGGTTTTGTTTTGGTTTTAGGAAGCTCAGGAAATGTCGAACTTGCAAATTGCTATGCTGAACCATTACTCAGGAATTTTCATTTACTTAATAATATATTAAGGGGCTAGCCCTTACGGTTCGGCACTGCCTTACTTGAATGCTAGTTAATCCTATACAAATATTCCAGTTACATTTTTACTGTACATTTTTAAAAAAATCAATATGCTCAATGACCAATATTTGCATGGCTCTTCACACACAATTATTTTGCCATTCCTTTTTAAATTGTATAAAGAGAAGCAGATCGCATAAACAAGATATATCCAAAATAATTATATTATGTTGTTATATGAAAACATTAATTACCTACTGCTACTGCTGAAAAATCTGCTACTCCAATTCCAGTAGCTTTATCAGTTCCAACGGGTCTGTGACATCATTAACCAAATATTGGTGTATGAAATTACTGAAAGATTCAAACCCCCCCCCCACATGGGGGGAAGAATGAATTAAGTCAGTTTATAATTAAGCGTGATGATAAAAGCAAAATTTTTACATTATCTAGGTAAATGATGTTTTCTGATATGTTCTGTCAGTATATTCTGGTGTCCATGGAACTTATAATATGTGTTTGCTTTTCATTTCACTATATATTTATAACTACTTACATTAAACTACATAATGATTCATGAAAGTGGAAAAACATATAAGATTTAAGACAATGAGAAATAAGGATGACGTTATACAAAATAAGATATTGTTCCAGAAACTGAATTATGCCGAAAAAACATATCTCATCACATTTAATAGTGCAATAACTGGTTAACTCATATAAAATTTTCAAGGACTTAACCTGTTACTGCTCAAAGGCAAGGGCGTAGCGACTATAATGCACAATACGCAATTGCGTATCAAAAAATTCCGAAGGTAAAAAAAATAAAGTTGAGAAAATCTAAGTTTTAATGATTTTGTTGCTATAGATCTAGATCTCCATTTCTGTTTACAAAATATTTCATTGCGTCATACTGTTTACTAGTGTAAACTATGATTGCGTCACTCTATCGTTTGACGTTTCTATTAATTATCGTAATAAATGTGCAATAGGAATTTAAGTTTCTCGTTAACTGGAAAGCTCAGCATTAATATATAAACTAGGCTCATTGGTCAAATTCTCAGAAAATAAAGATTTTTAAGACTTTTCTTAAAGATTTAGACCAATCCTTTCTCAATCGTTTCCTTTGGAAAGCTCTATTTTAAAACGATTTTAAATCTTTCAAGTTCTAGATCAAGATTTTAAAAATCATCAAATTTTTGGTATGTTGTTAGTTGTCAAAATGAAAAGAAACATCCGCCAAATTCCAGGACAAGCGACCCTGTTTATGGTCCTAAAACAGAACCCCATTCAAGTCGATAATGCATCTGACCAGGCAGAAACAAAACAAAATTCACAAGACCTTGCATATGACCCTCCTGTGATCAGCAAATCAGACACTAACCTCCTCCTCTTTGTCTCCCCCTGCTTCTTCTCCCCTCGAGAACCGCTAGAAGCACCCTGGGAGCACAATCCCTGTATATCGGAAGTATTGATATCAGAAGCCGACTAAGAATGCCAGATTCTAAAAAAAAATGTCCTCACCGAACAGTTCGAGCCACATACAGGTTGGGTTGCACCTCTCAGAGAACTCGAAAAAAGCCAACAAGTAGGCGAGTTCAGGACTTTGTGTTTGAACAATAGACGCACCCATCTACTTAAGGTACATCCCTTTATTTGATGGGGTATTTTGTGCTCCATGTTTTGCCTTTAATGCGGCTGAAAATGTGCTTGTTGCTCGTCCATTGATTGACTGGAGCAACGCAAGAAAAGTCGTTGATGGGCACACACACTCAAAAAACACATGAATTTCATCACAAGAGCCGACCACTTTGTACGCATCTGGAGGGAAGAGCAGAATGTGGTCGAGTTCAGATCAACGGCCTATCGCAGACAGTACAAAAGAACACGGAGGCGTTTGCAGCCATCATTGAGGCCATTATATATAATTCTTTGTGGGCAACAGAATATACTATCTAGGCTATGAGTAAATCTGTAACTTTCTCATCACCGCCTGAGGAGACATATATGGAGTGATCATTAGACCATTTAATATCTCGTTGTATCTGGTAATTTCCCTACTTTCTTACGATGAAATAGAAGTGTTCTCAGAGTATAATTTTTCTTGTGCATTTGGAAATAATACATACACTTGGATAAATAAGACTGAAGGCTTAAGAAAAAAGCCGTTCTAACCAAACTGATTTGATGAGAAATGCTAAAAAAACTTGTTATCTGGTTAAATGCGTTTTACAATTAAACGGGCATTCATACATAAACCAATTTCATGATCTGCATCCTTAATCAAACTTCACATGGAAATTTTTTTATGTATATGCACGTGTAAAATAAGAAAACTACAAGGCGTACACTGCCTTTTCGAAGTTCGAAGTTATAATAAAATAAGTTAAAAAGTAAAACGAGCAGCTATATGTTTATCAATTTACGGGGAAAAATGACTTGAAAATGCTTCATGCTTTATGTGCAAAAGGTGCTTCAAGACATGCCAGAGCTCACGATTTAACATCTATTTTTTCAAAATTTTCCTGGGGAGACCCCCCGTACCCCCACCAGCGGGAGGGGGACACCACCTCCCGCACGCTCCCCCTCTCAGCACTTAGTGCCTCGCTTTGTGTATCATTTTCCGAGCCCTAGCTACGCCCCTGCAAAGGTGACAATCAGTAAAATTTTACATTAGAACTTCTGTGACAATACATCTTCTAATGTAAATATTTCCTATATATATATTGTCTCAATTATGACATTTCCTATTTTTTATATTTATTAAATAGTTTAGGTATGTTTTGGTTTTTCAGTATCTTTTTGGTAAATTCATACACCAATCAAAGATTATCCTCAAGTCTCTTGAGAGACTGTGTTTGAAACATAATCAGATGTTACGTTGATATGTTACAAAATACAAAATAAAATTGCTTGAGTGATCTATTATTTTTTCTTTATCCATCTGATGCTGAGAAAAAATAAAAAGAAAATAGCTTAGGTTGTGGTTAAGTACAGTATATTCATTATAAATTATAAATAAACAAATAGAATAGTTATCATGTCAAAAAACTTTGAAATTTTAATATCACTGGACATTATGAATTACTTCTGATCATAAGTTGAAATATTTTTTGAACCACCTTTATTTAAAAAGAAGTAATTCTTTGGCTAATGGATTTAATAGATTTACTTGTAGGTAGGACATCACACTTTACCTTTCAGAGAAAAGATGTATATCTTGTTTAAAGAAATAATATATGTTTTGTATTTCAGAAGTTTCATGATAACTCTTTGGAACTTGGAAGGGCAGCAAGTGTTATTTATATAGATAATATTACCATATACCCCATGCTTGGATTGGTGTATTTATCCCCATAGGTGTAGGAATATGGTTCAAAACAGTTTGCAGCAAATTATCTTCAAAGATATGAGTAGTTGTTTTAACTAGAGCATAGAAAATTTATATAATTTGGTTTATTTAAAACAAATGTAAAACAGACTGTTAAGTGTTTTATGAGTTAAAGGAGGATATGTGTAAGTATGTGTAAGGCTTACAGATCTTGAGCCATTGTTTTTTTCCCTTCATTATTTGGTTGACAACAAGGCTTTCCCCTTCTGGTGGTAGGTAGTATTAGGTAAAAAAAAAAATTAGTTAAATTTTTTTTTATATCTGACTTGCAATCAATGGATTTGAAAAGAAAAGGTAACTTCTTAGCACCTAAGTTTGAAAGTTTTATTCAGCATAATGTCCTAGTTGATATATTTACAATACACAAACAGGAGATAATTTATATTAAGATGTGATTCTCATTCACAGGCTCTCCTCTCATATTTGGTAAAATGAACTATTATAACTGTATTATTATATTTTTTTTTGGCAGTAAAACCATTTTGATAGCTTTGATAACTGACCCCATTTTTGTATGCAGTGAATCATATTCTAACTAGCAGCTGTGAGCTATCATATGGCTCCATCCTTATACATGTATTTAGTCAACTACTTGCGATGATAAAACAATCATATACTTGTCTAATGAATTGATAGTGACTAATATTTTTATGTATGACTGTTAAAAGTTAAATTTATGGCTTATATGATATGTGTTTTATATTGGCTTAAAGATAAAATGTTTAACATTAGGTTAAAAATGATGAGTTTTATATTGGCTTAAACATGATGAGCTTTATATTGGCTTAAAGATAAAATGTTTTATATTGGCTTAAACATGATGAGTTTTATATTGGCTTAAACATGATGAGCTTTACATTGGCTTAAAGATAAAATGTTTTATATTGGCTTAAATATGATGACTTTTATATTGGCTTAAACATGATGAGCTTTATATTGGCTTAAAGATAAAATGTTTTATATTGGCCTAAACATGATGAGTTTTATATTGGCTTAAACATGATGAGCTTTATATTGGCTTAAAGATAAAATGTTTTATATTGGCTTAAACATATAATGATATATATTGGCTTAAACAATATATAATGTATTATCATTTGTCATATTTTGAAACATTATTTTGTTATATGAATACCATATTGTCACTGTGTTATTAGCACATATATTGTTTCATTAAAACATTTGTGAATTTTTTATACCAATCTTATAAGATACAAGAAATGAGAAAAATTAATCTCAGTACCTGAACAGTCAAACTTATTCATGTGTAAGATACTGTATGAAAACGAGTTTTCAATTGATAGAAGAAAGTTTGCCTAAAAAGAAATAATTTTTGCACGATCAAATATTTGCAAATAATTTCAATTCGCAAACATCGCAAATATTTCACATATCAAAATTAACCAATTACATGTATACAGTATTTATTTTATGTCAAAATTGATTTGATAAGGAAGTAATAAAAACAACAAACACTGCTGCAGGCTGTTTTGTTGCCTTATTTCTAAATATCTACATCAGAGGGCTACTATTAAATCAAAACAGATTTTTATATTTATTTCATAAAATGAAAAAAAAACCACAAAGATTTTTTTTAACGCAATCTAGTCATGTTTCTCATGGCCTTAAGATTCTGATATATTGTCACCTTAGTGCAGTAATGACTTAACTGTCACTTTACTGCAGTAAAGTGACCGTGACATAATGTATAATTATGTTTAAGGCTTTCTTTTTTGTTGCCAGAAAACTTTCTTTTTTCATTCATATGTGATTTGTCTTTCACTGTACCCATGCATAAGGCTAAGCAATGAACAGAGCATGCCTGTTGTACATGATGTTGGGAATACATAAATTGTCTTTCCAGTTTTATTAATTCTTGTACATAAGGATACATCATACAAGAGAAGAAAATTTGCATTGACAGATATAATCAGGCAAGCACAAGCTGTTATATGCTTGATTTTTGATATGCATGAGTCGGGGCACAATGTTTAAAAAAAAAAATTGGCAGAATCTCTGAATGCAATAGTACCTAATGACGACCCTGATATTTTGTTAATCAAAACAAAAAGTGTCAAATGACATCACACTTGCCAAGAATTGTTTTTTTTTTTCATTTTCTGATTTATATATATAAAAAAATCTGTTTTGTGATGGGAATCAATTTGGCAGCATATGGAATGTTTGACGATGGCATTGTGTACATATAGTTAATATGCTGAGCATAATGGCTTGATTTTGAAAATTATGCTGATTTATGATAGGCTTTGATCAAGGATATTTTACCAGAGGGGTCACAAAGTATTGAAAAGGGATAATGCATATTCCAGAGGAGGTGGCATTAATTTTTACTTACCATTGATTTTCACAATAGATTATGAAAGTTATTTTCCAAACCAAAATGTAGTACTAAATTCTATACATATTCTAAAACAGATCAGCCAAATCGAAGAATGCGGGTCGGGACCACCCTAAGCCTCCTCTGGATCCATGCCTTAACACTGCTGAAACTGAAAGCAATAAGCGTTTTGGCACCAGTATAAAGCCAGGCCAACTGTATTAGCCTTTTGCCAATAGTATAAATCCAGGCTAGCCTTTTACCAACGGTATAAATCAAGGCCAGCCTTTTGCTAACAGTATAAATCCAGGCTAGCCTTTTACCAACAATATAAATCAAGGCCAGCCTTTTACCAACAGTATAAATCAAGGCCAGCCTTTTGCCAACAGTATAAATCCAGGCTAGCCTTTTACCAACAGTATAAATCAAGGCTAGCCTTTTGCCATCAGTATAAATTCAGGCTAGCCTTTTGCCAACAGTATAAATCAAGGCTAGCCTTTTACCAACAGTATAAATCAATGCTAGCCTTTTGCCATCAGTATAAATTCAGGCTAGCCTTTTGCCAACAGTATAAATCAAGGCTAGCCTTCGACAACACTCTGGCTCAGAATGGCCTGGCTCTTATAATAGTGGCAATGGGTAATCACTTTTGATTCCAGCAGACAAAGCAATGAGCTTGTTTAGGTAACAAACATTTTCTGTTTCTTTACAAAATATGTGCTCAGCATTCTTCATACATAAACAGAATTACAAAATGCAAAAGGAAAATTTATTTCCCAATTTAGGCATTCAAAGAAAACAGTTTTGGCTAAGAGACTTTCTTTTAATATTTGCTGCAGGTTTTAAAATGAAAGATAATTAAAAAAACCTGCTTGTTAGTCGTAAAAGTTATGGATTTTTTTATAAGGTGAAGTTTCATCAATTTGTTATGGTTGACTATTGATGAATTTACTTTTGTGCTTTAAGTTTTGGAATTATTGGATATCTTAAGATGATAGGAGATTTTGATTTGAGATTTTGCTGGAATCATACATGTGAGCACACATTTACTAATGAGAAAATGATCATTGCCTTAGAAGTTTCGTTGTGTTCGGCTTATAAAATAGTTACCGGTAAATGGAACCAATTAGCCACCATAGATTGTGAATCATGATGTAAAATATTACAGATATTCAAGAAAACAGCTCATGTGTATGAGAAACATAAAATAATAATAAAAGTGTCAGTGAGTATGACTCATTGCAGATTAACTCAGTTTATCTTTTTGGAAAATCCTACTTTCAGTTTTGAAGTTCTAAAAATAGCATGTTTCTTTCTCTTCACTTGTTTTATGTGCATAATTATGTTATTACATATAACATGCATACACTTTAGTAGCCCTGGATAAATTCTTAACCTGTCCTGTTAAGTAAAAAGTCTATACTATTCAGAGTCTTAACTTTAATACATTTGAGCCACGTCATGACAAAACCAACATAATGGGTTTGCGACCAGCATGGATCCAGACCAGCCTGCGCATCCGCGCAGTCTGATCAGGATCCATGCTGTTCGCTATCAGTTTCTCTACTTGTTATAGAGTTTATAAGCGAACAGCATGGATCCTGATCAGACTGCGCGGATGCGCAGGCTGGTCTGGATCCATGCTGGTCGCAAACCCATTATGTTGGTTTTGTCATGACGTGGCTCATTTGTATTCATGTAGGATTGGATATATCTATCAATGTATAAAATGTAGGAAACTTTCTGTCTTTATTTGCATGGAGATCTGTGGAAAATTCATTACCACTGAATTTCTAACATCTTGAATGTGTGCATTTAATACATGAATATCTGTGTATTTCTATTTTAACACATAGCAAGGTTAATGAAATGCTTAGAAATATATCTGTAATGTAAGCAAGTATTATCCTGTAAACAAGATCAACACTTTTGGAATTGTTATGTCTCAGGACCAGGTTACCTGGGTAAAGACATTTTCCAAGGTCATACTCAAATCTCAGGTATTTGATTGGTCAGAAACTGGTACAGAATTTGCACTGACCAATGAAATCCTTGAGATCTGAGACATATCTCAGAAAAAGTGTTTTATAAATACGCTACTAGTTATAGTTCCAGGAAGTTTCAGGAAGCAGACACAAAATTAAGAAATTAAGTTTGTGTCGTACTCAAGCTTTCTTTGCTAGTGTGTGGGGGTGTGAGTGTTTGTGTGACTACATCGTCAGATACCCACGGTTGATTAACATATCACATAACATATAATCAATAAATGTTAATGGTTCGGCAGTGGGTATTTGACGATGGTGTGACTAATGTTGTGAATACATTTGAAGTTTAAAAATTTGCTTATGAAAAATGATAAAATGATCAGTTATTACAAAGGTAAACCATGAGATTTGTTTTTAGATAGTTCTTAGTACATGCAAGTAAGATATCATATAAATACAGTGAGGCATCTTTTGCCAAATTTCGTCAATTTGCAGAGATGTCAAGAAATGTTACATAGGTGGTATGAATTTCATATTTAGGCATTCAATTATTATCTTGACCGTTTTTTTCCCTTATTATCGTGACAGTTTTTTTCCCTCGTAATTAAACATGTGCAAATGTCTCCCTAATTTCCATATCTTATCTGGTCTTACGGATTAGTCTATATTGATTACGGTAATCAAAACTGTTTTCCTTAATCAAACAGAATCAAAGCAAAGCTATGAGAAATGATAAGTAAGCTGCTCAAAGCAATATTAGTGCAGATAATTTGGGCTTTTGGTGAAATTTAAATGAAAACGTATGTTTAATTATACATGTAATTATAGTATATTTTATTTTAGAAATTAAACAGTATAATGTTTGTAGTGGGGAGTTAATTTTATTTTGGGATGTAAGGGGCATCACTTGAAAGGGGGGAGGGTCGGGGTGTTGGGGTATACAGTTGCTCACTTTTCAAGGACTGAAAGTAAGTACATTATATGTGAGTTAGACTACTTGAAACAAACAATTTATCACCTTGCATGAAATTTGTCACAAACAAATGAAAGTACGGCAACTATCTAGAAACTATCTGAAAAGGTGATATATGGTATAGTTAAAATGATGTCATTGTATCATGACGAAGTTTGAATAACCGATTATTGATATTGACTCATTAAAGATAATAATTGATAAACAATGATTAAAGATACAGGCTATCTAATGCAGGATTGTAGCTTTCATCTAGAATTTAACATTTCTATGAATGTTATTATGTTTACTGATATGATGAATGAGTTAGGAGTTCACTGTTTATATATACATGTACTCACAGGTATTCGGCGTGTGTCAAAGACCATAATGACCACCTTCCCCTCTCCCACCACCCCACATGCTACAACCCGACTACCTTATTAATTAAAATAATTTTGATGACTTTATAATTAAAGTCATCAAAAAAAATATCCCGAAAAATTTCGGGGGAACATATAGTCGCCCCCTTGTCAGTCCGTCCGCCCGCTTTTCTTTTCCGGGACATAACTTTGAAACAACAAGAGGTATCAAGATGAAACTTTGTAGATAGAAAGATCTCATTGAGAAGTTGTGCAGTGCACAAGAACCGTAACTCTGCCTTGCCTAATTTTTGAATTATTGCCCTTTGTTTATTTTTACACTTTGAACTTTGTCCGGGACATAACTCTAAAACTATAAGAGGTATCAACATGAAACTTTGTAGGTAGAGAGATCTTATTGAGTAGATGTGCAGTGAATAAGAACCCTAACTCTTCCTTGCCTAATTTTTGAATTATTGCCCTTTGTTTATTTGTACACTTTGAACTTTGTCTGTGACATAACTCTAAAATTATAAGAGTTATCAACATGATACTATGCAGATAGATAGATCTCATTGAGTAGGTTTGCAGTGCACAAGAACTGTAACTCTGTTTTGGTTAATTTTGGAATTATTGTCCTTTGTTCATTTTGACACTTTGAACTTTGTCAGAGACATTACTCTTAAATTATAAGAGGTATCAACATGAAACTTTGTAGGTAGATAGATCTCTTTGGATAGAACTGCAATGCTAAAGAACCTAAACACACCCTTGTCTTATTTTGGATTTGTTGCTCTTTGTTCATTTTTACACTTTGAATTTTACCTGGGACATAACTCTAAAACTATAAGAGATATTATCACGAAACTTTATAGATGGATAGATCTCATTGAATAGAAGTGCAGTGCAAAAAAAAACCATAACTTTGCCTTGCCTAATTTTGGAGTTTTTGCCCTTTGTTCATTTTTTTATACTTTCCTGTGTCCAAAACCTTCTCGGGGAGCATCACCTGGTTCAACCGGTTCTTGTTTAAATTAATTAATAAGGTAGTCGGGTTGTAGCATGTGGGATTGTGGGAGAGGGGAGGGGTTGTCATGGTCTTTGACACACACCGAATACCTTGTACATGTACTGTATATAAAAATTAATGTATGATCATAACATATAAGCTTGCATGAAGAGAAAGAAGGGAGAACTTAACTTTTGTTCCCAAACACATCCGCAATTTCTACCCTTAAAATGTTTTTAGTACCCTTGGGGTTTTAACTGTTTTCTTTTATTTAGACTCTTACTGAATGTAATAAAGGGCTATCATTGAATGTTGGGATATTAATATATCATTGATATTCAGCATTTTATTCAATATACATTCGCACAATTTAGAAAACCCACTTCTCCATGTCTTGTGCAAATAGTTCTCTATTTGTTTAAAGAGAGGAGTCACTAATTATCTCCCTTCTTTTCTGGCCAGCTACAACCCTTGATTGATTTTCAGGAGTCTGTGGAAAAAAAAAACAACAAGAAAAACTTAAACATACATCCTTTTTAGCTCGACTATTCGATAAGAATAAGTAGAGCTATTGTAGTCACCCGAGCGTCGGCGTCGGCGTCGGCGTTGGTGTCCGCGTCGGCGTAACCACTTATGTTAAAGTTTTTGTAATAGTTCAAATATTTTCAAAGTCCATTGACATATGGCTTTGAAACTTGGCACACTTGTTCACCATCATGACCCCAACCTGTAGACAGGAGGAGGTAACTGTATCAAGCATTTTGACAGAATAATGCCCCTTTTTCGACTTAGAATTTACGTTAAAGTTTTTGTAATAGTTCAAATATTTTCAAAGTCCATTGACATATGGCTTTGAAACTTTGCACACTTGTTCACCATCATGACCCCAACCTGTAAACAGGAGGAGGTAACTGTATCAAGCATTTTGACAGAATTATGCCCCTTTTTCGACTTAGAATTTACGTTAAAGTTTTTGTAATAGTTCAAATATTTTCAAAGTCCATTGACATATGGCTTTGAAACTTTGCACACTTGTTCACCATCATGACCCCAACCTGTAAACAGGAGGAGGTAACTGTATCAAGCATTTTGACAGAATAATGCCCCTTTTTCGACTTAGAATTTACGTTAAAGTTTTTGTAATAGTTCAAATATTTTCAAAGTCCATTGACATATGGCTTTGAAACTTTGCACACTTGTTCACCATCATGACCCCAACCTGTAAACAGGAGGAGGTAACTGTATCAAGCATTTTGACAGAATTATGCCCCTTTTTCGACTTAGAATTTACGTTTAAGTTTTTGTAATAGTTCAAATATTTTCAAAGTCCATTGACATATGGCTTTGAAACTTTGCACACTTGTTCACCATCATTACCCCAACCTGTAAACAGGAGGAGGTAATTGTATCAAGCATTTTTTTTTACTATCAAGCACTAAGAATAGTCGAGCGTTGCTGTCCTACCGACAGCTCTTGTTTTAAATATGTTGTATTTTGTAATCTTTAAAACAAGCATGCATCAACTTCATGATGACAGTTTATAAGTTTTCAAAATGGTTTCCACTTTACTTAGCTTTTAAATTCAATACATATTGATATGTAGTTGAAAAATCAGCTTCTGATATATTGATAACTAAATTTTCCATCAATTGCAGAACTACTGAGAGTAGAGGTACAGCAGTATACTGTATATTGTGTATTGCTATATATTGCAATACTGTCAACTTGTATTGTATTGTGTATTGCAATAAATTCATTGTTCATTGATAACGATACATGTATTATAAAAATATTAAAAACTACTAATATACAAAATATGAATTACATATTATTTACATAATATTATGTTTGACAGGTTAATGTATATTTCATACACTGTTATTTTGCCTGTATAGAACAATACAAAATAAAGTATTTAAAATGTTGCAGTGATTGGAAAAGTAAAAATAGGGGGAAAAAATGTCTTTGTATGAGTTCTGTATTAATTTGTATCAAATTTCAGATTTGATTGAGCAAATTTCAGAATTGCCTGGCCAAATTTAGATTTGCTGAAACAAATAAGAGATTTGCTAGATTTGCTGAAACAAATTAGAGATTTGCCTGACAAATTAGAGATTTGCTGAAACAAATTAGAGATTTGCTGAAACAAATTAGAGATTTGCCTGACCAAATTTCAGATTTGCCCGACCAAATTTCAGATTTGCTGAAACAAATTAGAGATTTGCCTGACCAAATTTCAGGTTTGCTTGACCAAATTTCAGATTTAACCTCATTTGCCTCACCAAAAATCTTACTTTATTGTTGTTGTTGTTTTTTCCAGTAAATTCTCAGCTGTTAAGATTTTGTATTTCAAAAATGCTTTATAATTGTTATGAAAAAGAGTTCAATATGATTATTATTAAGATAATATTTGCTGACCGATAATATTTACCACACCTATTGGTATTTACAGGCAATGATAATTTATTATCACATTTTATCAGTTGTGTACCTTTCAAAGATAAAATTTAGGTGCAACTGATTAAAATAAGAGACAAGAATTTTATCATAGTTTTGCTTCCTCTATGTTTTCAAACTACAGCCGTGGGAAATCTTAAATGGTTCCCATTTTACTTTCTTTAATATGATATTCAAAGAGGTAACTCCTATTGAAATCTTACCACAAAAGAAAACTGTGGTTGTGTTAATTACAATGTAATTTTAATTTTCTTGTGGCTGATTGAAAAAATAAAAGCGGGTAAATGGACGTTAAAATGAATGAATAAATAAATAGATGAATAAATTCCTTTCTTTTCCAGGTAAAAATAATATGGATGTTAAGAAATTTGGTTATAAAAGTACACATATATTTTGCATATTGCAGTATAAAATGTATATACTTGTCAATGAATTTGTTTTTTGTATTTGAATTTTATTTAACAAAAATAGATTGTGTTTTACAGAAAGAAACATACAAAATAAGGTAGATATGATTACATGATATTGTTAGATGTCACCATATTGGGTTAAGGCTAAAACATTGCCAAATTGAACCTAGAAACCAAGATATATTACTTATGTACATATCATTAGAAAGAATGCTTGGTTTGGGAGGTATTAATAAACTTTATTGGAATAAACTCTGCAAATCCTGGAGTATAAACAAACTTTTTCTGTTATAGCTTTACAGTGCATAATAGAGTAATCAACAAGTTGCAGTTATTATCGATATATCATCAGCTTATCATCGGCTAAGTACAGTAATAGGTTAACTTCTAATGAATTATATATGGAGTGACCCCATTATTGCACAAAGGTGACAAATTACATGTACTGAGTTATAACTGTAAAAGTTTGTTTGATCCTAAGGATAAGATAGGAAAAACCTATCTATAAACCAACCCAGTCTATTAACATATTTCTACCATTGGTATTTTAACCAATTCATTTGCATTTGTATAATTATGCAAGACAATGTATTGTATAAAATGTCAAACCTTTGATTGTAAAAAAGAAAGAAATCCTGCCAAGCAAATGAAAATATATTTAAAAAAATATAAAAAAAAACATATGAGATATGTCTTGGTTTCTAAATTGTTTGAAATGGTCATAACTTCAACTTGTAATGCCCTGTTCTTGGCCTATAGTTTTTCCTCTAACTGTCTTTCAACTCTCTTATTATAGTACTATCAATATTTAAGACAACACAGTAAAACTGTTATTTTCACATTTCTATAACATTCCAGGGTTTTCATTATTAACAGATTGACAATCTTACACAACTATCTATGCGATACATGTACATAGTTTGTGCAAAATATGGTTAAAAGCGAGATAATCGGTTGAAATGCTTTTAAAACAGGTTGTATATTAAAATATTCCCCTTGACCCTTTGCCAAACTGGTTGTTTTCATTGGCAAATGTGTTGCCTCAGATAAAAAAATGAAAACCCTGATGAAACAAGTGGTTGCTTTCAGCTTTGAAAACTTACGATTTTTAAGATTTTTTTTTTAATGTCTCTCTTTATATGTACATTTGGCTTTTATAATCATTAACAATAATGTTCAATTTAATAAATTGCCTTTTATAGTAGTACAATTTTTTAAGGATATCTTTGTGTTAATAATGCTCTTTAATTAAGTGCATTAATATTGATTAGCAATAATATTGATAGATCAAATGATTAGATTAGAATATGAAATTAATCATCACTTTCCTTCATTCAAGTAGTATTAATTAACACTAACCTTACTGGCCACTACAGAATCTGCTAATTAGACTATTGTAGAACCAGTGCCCTCTAATCATATTCAGACACTACTTTCTATTCAGTCAGTACAATATTTTTTTTAATTTTCATGGAACATCTGCAGTTCTACTCTGGTGCACGTTTGTGTCTGAAATAATACATTGAGAGGCAGTCCCAAAGTCTTCCTCCATCAGTAAAGGCTGGAAACTCACCATATGACATAAAGCCCAATAAATTCATTTTCCCTTGAAATGATGAATGTTCATGTCCAGATTGAAAAATGTACAAGTTAATTTAATTAAGTTATTTAGCATAGTATCATCCTGTGTCAATTATGTAAATATAGGACAGAGACTAATCACAGATTGAATAAAAAGATTTGCTGCCCTTGTTTCTATTACTCTGTATTACAAGAAGAAAAGTGACCTGTTATTATACAGGTATCTACTCAACAATAAAATCTACATTATTGAAGATAAAGAATCTTAATTCATATTTTTTGAAAAGGTCACTACCTGACGTAAATCCTTATTTTCTGTTGTTTTTTTTTTTAATTGTTCACATTCACTACTTTATAGCATTCTAGTCAGTATTTGGAGAACATAGTTACATTCCATAGTTTGTGTCACAAAGTTCTGTCACACTTTCATGCCTTTATTTCATTATACATTAAATTTTGTAATTTTTAAAAAAAATCAACAAAAACTGCTGATTATGATCATAACTTGATATTGTCCAAATTCCATTGATTCTCATATTTTAGAATATTCCACAATTTGATAATTTAAGGACACAACAATCAAGATTATTTTGTTGCAGCATTGCAAAATATAAATATATTAGAAATCTTAAAGTCTTTTCTTCAGAAAAAGAATGGCTGTTTCACAATTTCACAGTTACAAAATGTATTTGAAACAATAATGGGAAGGTTGGAATGACTTTATTCAGAATGTAAGAAATTACCAACTTGAAAGTTATATAAACAGAATAAATATTTGCAGTGATCATAGACATTAGTATGTATATGTAACCCCTGGAGTCAGGCTAGTTAATCTGCCATCTCACCAGAGTGTAAACAGTTTGAAACCTTAGTCTGACAGTCTGCTGGCAGCATTTGTATCTACCCAGCAACCAGACCAGACATAGATCAGCTGGCACAAGTTGTTGTATGTACCAGCATGCAACAAGAACAGACAGTGATTAACTGGCTGATCATTTTCTCCATAGTTTGCTATTTAATCAGAATTTATTTTGAAATTTTCCCTCAAAAAGATGAATAGTTTTGTCCAGATTTAAACATATATATGTCATTTAAGATGGTAAGGGTTAATTTTAACAGGGGTAGTGACTATAAACCTTTTATGGATATTGGTAATCCATCCATGCCAGTCTGTCTTAAGGCTCTAGACATGTCAGTATTTAACATTGAACGGTTTCAAATTCCATGCAGTATAAATATTATACCCATCAATCTCATTAAAATCAGATCATGGTTTTGGCTTTGTAATTTTACGCTACAATACAAAAGATAGTGAAGCGCCATTCAAGATATGATTTTAATGTGATTGAATTCATGTAAGGAATTTCGTTGGATAAGGAATGAAACAAAGTAAGAAGAAATTACAGGCTTGGAGAGTAAGAAAGATTACAAACGTTTATGTGAATACAAAGTAAGGGTTATAATGGCTGTGAAATTAGGAAACAAACTGTTGTTGTTCTTTTTTAACGCCTCACTTCTGACTAACATGTACATGTACTCAGATTGTAGCTTTGTAGAGACTAAAATAATGAGCCGCGTCATGACAAAACCAACATAGTGCGTTTGCGACCAGCATGGATCCAGACCAGCCTGCGCATCCCCGCAATCTGATCAGGATCCATACTGTTCGCTATCAGTTTCTCTACTTGTTATAGAGTTGGTAAGCAAACAGCATGGATCCTGATCAGACTGCACGGATGCGCAGGTCGCAAACACATTGTGTTGGTTTTGTCGTGACGTGGCTCAAATTTAATTAACATTATAACTCTAGAGCTTACACTCCAGGCTTTCAGATTTTGAGATGTGATGATTATCCTGACACTTGTTTAATGTTTTCTGTTTGATAATCTGTTACATAATCTGTTAATCTTAACTGATGCTAAAATAGTTTAGATTAGATTTCATGGAATTTGCGTGCAGTGACTGGTTTATAGCTAAGCATTGTATTTTAATAATAGTTAATATATAACAATCTGTAAATCAACTTTATATTTATGAAAAAATAAATGACTGTATTTATGATTAAAGAATAAAGGTTTTCACATATGAAGAATTACATGATCAATTTATGTTTTAATCTCAATTTATCATTAAAATTTGTATATATTTTTATTTTCTGTTTTCATTTTGATATAAATATCAATGGTTTCTCGGAAAATTTGTAACATTTATTCTTCAACCTTTTCATCAATCAAACAAGTACATGTAATTTAAATTTGTCAATCACACAAGTAATTTTAAATTAAGTGAATGCAAATCATAGAACAGTTTTGAATTACATTTCAATATTTCTTTCAGTTGATATTTTTCGGTGGAGAAGCATTCTGTTTAGTATGTGCCATATTGTATTACAAGTATCTTCCACCGTCCAAGGTGGGGGTCACTGTGAGACACATTGTTGCCATGACGATTGGAGTATCAGTTGGCTTTTTCAGTTTCGGAATGTAAGTTCTAAATTTACAATTTTTTTAACACCATATATGGTGTTTAGTAAGCCTGAAGAATTTGATAGTATATTGCATAATGAGGGTTTGATGCAAAACGGTTGTAACTAGTATGACAAAAAGGACTTACAAGCCCATGACTTGCTAGAAACTGAGTACAGATTTATCATTATGCCCTGTCCTGAATAACGCAGAAATGGGATATTTAAATGGCGCTGTCTGTGTGTTGGTCCATTCGGACATGTATCTTGAAATTGGTTTGTCCAATTTTCTTGAAACTCAGCAAGAGTTTTTGTATAAATAGGTACACCATGTTTCACCAGAATCCATAAAGTCTATAAGCCATTGATGATTTAAATAAAAGTGAGTTGTAGCGTGAGCTTGCTTATTTTAATGTATTCTGTATTTTATGTTATCCAGGCAGTTCAACCATGTTGTAGCCCAGTCTGTTCTATGTTATATAGCCATGATGTTACTTCCACAGTCAGTCATGCATATGTAAGTATACACTCCAATGAAATGTCATTAAAGAGTTACTCCAGAACTCTAAAAATGTCTTTTTTCCCAATCTAATCTTCAAAGTACAAAAAAAACTTTTACAGATACATTTGGTATACCGTAAATATACACTGTAGCCTCGATAACTCGCTCTTCATTATAACGCTAATCTCAGTATAGCGCTCATAGACCTTGGCTCCCAAAAAAATAAAAAAAAATTTTTTTTAAATAGACTTAGATTTATAGCGTGCTATAACACTTGCTCAATTTGACATTCAAGTACAATAAACAATTGTTATTAGGACATTTATGAGCGCCAAAGGTGTGAAAAACATGCCCAGGTAAGCGTTTATCCGCTCTTTTGTTGTTTTACCTGTCTTCAAATTGTTTCCAAAATCTCAAATTCATAACATAACTGTGACATTGGCAACCGGTGGTGAGTGTAAATAAACTAAAATTCACACACATATCTTTGACATGTAAACGGCGCTGAATTAAATAACCCACAAGCTTAAAATCAATTTAAAATCCTGCACTGTAAATAGAGCGGCCATGACAGGAAGTAATTGGCGTTTGATTTACTAGGGGACACAACTAAAGCTGGACTGTAAATTACAGTGTTATTTACAGTCCAGCTTAAGTTGTTCCCCTAGTTAATCAAACGTCATTACAGTAATGGCTAACTGTTTACATTACATGATTTATAATTTTCTTTCGAAAGTTTTTCGTTTCTTTTAAATATAATTAGTATTATTTGTGAATGTAATATATGTTTACATCATTGAATGGTTTTAGAAAAAGATAATGTCGATATTCAATGAACAGTAAGGAAAGAAATCAGCGTTATATATATATATATATGTGGTGGGTGGGGTAATGAGGTAATTTCGCAATGAGCGTTCTAATGAGAGCCTCGTTAGAACGCGGTGTTGAGACATTGGACCCCAACATGAGCGTTTTAATGAGGCTGAAGTGTATTGATAATAAGCACAAAGCATTAAACTCTCTATGGTGAACAGTTTTGCACCATGAAACTGAAAGATAAAAGTTTGCTTGAACCCGGGGATTAGATGAGAAGAAAACCCCAATTTTGCAGAGTTCCAGATAACGCCTATTCATAGGTCTATTCAGCTAAGAAAATTAAAGATAACAGAGTTTTAATCATGTGTTTTCTTACTATTGTTGGTTCATTGAGTCTCTCATTAATGACATTGGTTTCATAGATTTGTTTTAAGTACTTTGCTCAACATGCATTTGGAAAGTGAATGGATAATTCTTCTCTGTAGTTTTCAGTTAAGAGGGAGTTGTGTCAATTTTGATGTATGTTATGTATGTTATTTATGTATTAATGATTTGTTTTACCAATAGATCATTTGTTTAGTGGAATATCATTGTTAAACCCTTAAACTGAATTGATCCATTTTGGAAGGTCTGTAATACCATAAATAATTATGTTGATAGTACATGTATTTGAGTATAGTACATGACAACAAAATATGAGCCGCATCACGACAAAACCAACATAGTGCGTTTGCGACCAACATGGATCCAGACCAGCCTGCACATCCATGCAGTCTGATCAGGATCCATGCTGTTCGCTTACCAACCCTATTACAAGTAGAGAAACTGATAGCGAACAGCATGGATCCTGATCAGACTGCGCGGATGCGCAGGCTGGTCTGGATCCATGCTGGTTGCAAACGCACTATGTTGGTTTTGTCATGGCGCGGCTCAATTATATATTGGTGTGTGTGTGATATATGATCTGATATTATATACATTGTATCTTTATATAGCAGATAATAAATTGTTCCAGAACAAAATTTTTTACTTCATTATATGAATGTTCATACTCGATCATTGAGACGTATATCAAATTTTCTTTCAAGAAATATTTTATAAGAATATCAAAATGATAAATTCTATTGTTTTTTATCAATATTCGAAATCTTTATGGAAAAAGTGCCCATTGTAGACTAATCCACTTCAACATGAAGGTGGTAATTGGATATGGCAATGCAACCAATGCAGTCTGATCATGGTTTGCATTGTTCGCTATTCAGTTATACTGACTGAAATTTTCCATGAAAAAATGAATGTATTTGTCAAATCATTGAAAGATAGACCAGTCCATAGCAGGTTTAGGGTTAGCAAATTCACCAGTTTGTTTGGCCAATTATATCTTTGTTTAGCCAATTGATAATTTTTTAGCCAATTAATTATTTGTTTAACAAATTAATCATTTATTTAACCAATTCAAATAAATCAATTTTTTTTGTGTGGCCAATTAAATTACTTTTTAACAACTCTCAAGAAATTAATCATTTGCTATTTTGTCTGATCAGTAATTTGGAGTATATCTTTTCAGAGGTGTGTTTGGTTTGGCGCTGACATATCTAGTGACATTACATCTATACCGGGCATTTATGATACCGGAGGATATATTATACAGTATAGATGTATCAGGGTAGGTCAATATATTACATACTGTACAGTATAGATGTATCAGGGTAGGTCTATATTACATACTGTATAGTATAGATGTATCAGGGTAGGTCTATATTACTTACTGTACAGATAGATGTATCAGGGTAGGTCAATATATATATATACTAGGTATAAATGTACAGATTGATTTTCTAGGTGTAAATGTGAGATGCATAGATCCCTGACCTGTCTAATTCTAATTATCAGATAAGTGGATACAATACTTATTTCACCACAACATACATGTATTTGTTAACAAAAGAGCACATGTCAATGTTTGTAGTTAAATAAAAAAAGGTCAGAGCAGGGACCTATTATATTGATAGATAAGACATACTAGGAATTGTAACACAACCCGCATTTTTCCCTATGGAATATAGAAGAACCCAAAGTGTGTGTTATTTTCCAAAAAATTCCTGTTGATGTTCTATATTTAGACATGTGACGTAATCATTATACATGTGACGTAACCACTAAAAATAAGATGCGCTAAAAATAAGTACAGAAACAAATAAGGCGCAATTAAGCTTAATATCAGGTACGGAAGCATTTATTTGTTGATGTTGTGTTAGAATCGAAATAAAATATCCAAATTGGTGATATTATCGCTTGATAATATCACTGTTTGTTGTTTGGATGCGAATTATGATATCACTGGGGCTACGCCCTTGTATTATAGCTCCTCGCATACAAACTCCAAACAGTGATATTATTTAGGGATAAAATCACTTTTAGGAAATATTATTTCTTAAATAACATGATAAGTTTACATACAATGAATGAGGGAAAGGTATACTTTTTTCAGGCCACTAATGATAGTCACTGAGAAGATCAGCAGCCTAGCATGCAGTATTTATGATGGTCGTCAGGGTAACAAGGATAAGCTCTCAGATCTACAAAAAAGATATATGATCAGGTAATAGTAGTGGTCTCTTAGTTATACCATATTTCGGGGAGGGGTGGTTAATGGTGTTGGGGGCTGTTTCGAGTATCTTATCTTTGCTATACATGTATTTTGTTGCAATAAATATTAATAGCCTTCAAGAAAATAGCCCACTTTTATATTTGACAGGGAAGATATTGCCTACTGTTTATCAAAAAAGTTTAGTACAAATCAAATTTAGAACTTACAAAGTGTTCAATGTAAAAGTTTTCCATTACTAAAATTAAGCCATTAACTGGTAAATTTGTGAAATGGATTTGCCCAGTACTGTCTAAAGTTGAAGGGATTTTCAAAAACAAGGTGCAAAAATTAAGTATCCAAAATTATCAAGTCCAGTCAGTGTCGCTGTACTGGTGTCAGTCTGCTTGTCAAGCTCAAAAGGGAGAGCAGTGGATTTGTAAATAAGTGGTGACTGGTTTTGATCCAGGCGCAATTTTTCTGTGACAGTTGTATTTTAAGATTTAGTAAAATGATCATTTGTGTCTCACAACTGATTCAGAAATCATGTGGTACCAATTTTGACACCTTCCAGGGGAGGGGGGGGGGGGGAGTCATAGTTTTTCCCTATAAGTATATAGTAAAAAACTCTTCTTATATAAACCCCACCAAAGAGCTAGAGCTTAGATATTTATCATGAAACATCTTCTAATGGGTGTCTACCAAGTTTGTTCAAATAAAAGCCCCTGGTTTAAAATTGGCCTTGGCCCAGGGGCCTATATACAGGTGAGTGATTTCAGGGCCATCATGGCCCTCTTGTTTCTTATTAGTGTCTAACTAACTTTGTCATTGACCTACTTTTCAAAGGCATGTGAACTTTTAATCTAGATACATGTGATGTTTTTCATGTCAGAAAGTTTCAAATTTAGGCATTTTCATTGGACAAAAATGTAGTGCAAAGACTAATATAATGACCTTTTTTTTCCAGCAAGCCACCATCAGCATTGGAGTACTTCAGCTATCTATTCTACTTTCAAGGTGTAGTTGTTGGACCCCTGAGTTTCTACAAAGATTATATTGCTTACGTAGATGGAACAGACATAAGTAAGAGACCTGAGGAAAATGGTGTGGTAAATATTGCTTTATATAGTATACGTTTTGTAGATATTGTTGCATTTATGAAATGATGTAACATAATTGTCGCCTTAATGCAGTAACAGGTTAACTCCCTATATAATTTCATAGGAGTTAATCCTTAACTGCACTAAAGTGATGAAATATGCTTTAAAGAAAGCATAATTATGTGAAATTAGTAAATCAAATTTGCACATATGTACCGTCTGATCAATGTTTGCACTGTTCACTATTCAGTCAGTACTTATTTTGAAATATTTCGTAAAAATGGTTTTATCTAGATTGCACGATATTAGCAACTAATTATGGTTAACTAAGCGATCCCGTCTTGGAAATGAAGATTTTTTTTTTATTTTCCTGTATATAACTGCAAGAAAAAACAAATACAAATTCATATTTATATCTTTTTCTGTACTTTCAGCAAAATAACAATGTATATTCTGGGAGCAACAAGTTTTCTCCATTTGTAAGTTTCTTTGTGTTTTAGTTTTTTACTTTGTATCTTATTTCTTCTGAATACTTATCAACCCACCTGTTCACCTCAATAATCCAGTGGTCGTTTTTTGATTACAGGGCATTGTGAAATTGTGACTGTGATTTGGGACAAGTTGTCATCATTCATGTTTATGTCTGTTTCAGTATGCCGTTACCTATAAGCTGTCTGTTGCTTTGTTTTGGATGGGTTTCCATTTTACAATGAAACCTATATTTCCTGAAATACTCAATTGTGGTAAGTTAACTTCATCATATTAACATCAAGATTCTTATTTAGCTAAAAATTGAAGGCTTTTGCTCAATTCAAGTATTTCTAATTTTAATAAAAGTGCCTTATGGTGCCAGGGAGTCATCATGGTTGAGTGATTAATGTCACTGACTTTGAATCATTTGCCCCTTACCATTGTAGGTAAAAGTTCTGCCTGGTTCTATATTAATTTTCCTATCTTACTAGATCAAAGAAGGCCATTGCCACTGAAATAATGTAAACATGGGCACTTGAGGTCTTCCTCCTGAAGTAAAGCCAAAAAATCACCATGTCACTTTTACAGTTTTGGTGTAACTTAAAAAAAAATAATAACTGAATTTGATAATAAACATATATATATATATAAAGAATAAAAGTTTATTTTGGAAAATTTAGGTACTTAATGACTGAGTATTTCAATTTCAAGCTACCAGTTTTACTAATCAATAATTGATGTTTCAACCCAGAGGCACAAATGTGTCTGAAAAAAAAATAAAAGGACACTTCCCCCTTTGACTTCAGGGAGCAATAATAACAAACCTATGTTACCAGTTTATAGCCAGGCTGGCCTGAACATCGGTTCAATCTGATGCAGAGATTCTATACTATTAGCAGTTCAATTTAAAAGTTCAACTCTTACCACACAAAATATCATCAATGAACTTGTCCATCTTTCAAACTGGACAAAACCATTTATCATTTTTAGGGAAAATTCAAAATATGTATAGTACATATGACTTATTTGGTTTGCTGTGGTCACATGCATAGATTCAGTTGCTACTTGCAGGGTCAAGGTTAAAATTTTTTCATGGATTTCTGATTGTTAGCAAGGCAGGTCACTTGCCCTTATTTGTTAGCAAGGCAGGTCACTCGCCCTTATTCAGCATGGAAAGTCTTAAAGATGTGGTTAAGGTTGTTGACTTCAAACCTTTTGCACATTACCATTGCACTCCAGCCAGGGACTTTGGATTCTTTTATGTGAAGAATGAATCCCTCTAGCTTACAGAACATCAGCAGTCTTTCTCTGGTGCTTGTAAATGCCTGAAAATATTGCACAGAAGGCCACCTGAGGTCTTGATCAAATGTATTTGTAATAATAATATGAGGGCATTTAAGGGCTTCCTCTTTCTGTATCTGAAATAATGTTGTTCCGATCACGGTCATATATGTCTTCAAATATTTTCATCTTATTTCAGATCCTGAATTTATAAGAAACAACAGTTTTCTGTATCGTTTCTGGTATATGATATTCTCAATGCTGTGTTGTCGAGCCAAATATTATGTAGCCTTTTCTCTTGGTAAGTTAAATATTTCTATATCTTTCTTGCTGCGTTGTCAAGCCAAATATTATGTAGCCTTTTCTTTATAGATAGATAGACAGTTTTATTCTGGTAAAAAATACATGTCATAAAACAACTACAAATTCAATGTCAACATCAAGAGATACAATGTGAACATGAAAGTGCATGTGTTGATGCCATCGATATATTTTGGAACAATGTTAGTTAAATATTTATATGTCTCACTGCTGTGTTGTCAAGGCCAAATATTATGTAGCCCTTCCTCTTAGTTAAATATTTCTATATCTTTCTTGCTGTGTTGTCGAGCAAGATCAAGAATCATATCAAATTTATGAATTATAGATCATACCATGTCAAATAAGGGTGATAGGGGAATGACAAACTCGGCTAAATGTCAGTATTATGAGGTAGATATCTAACATAGCATTATACTATATGTCATGTGTTAACACATATTCCATATGTGGAATAGATAAGAACAGCAAATCATAAGTCTGTAAAGTAATGGTTGAGTATTGATGTGCCTTAAATTAAAGATCCATGAGTAGAATGAAAATAATTCTACAATATAATTGATATTACTCAATCTAGTTATTTATATGTTCATGGTTAAAATAAGAAAATGTGATGTGATTGCGTGTTTGGTTTCAGGTGATGCTATTTGTAATGCATCGGGCTTTGGATTCAATGGTTATGACTGTAAAGGTCAGCCAAAGTGGAACCTGGTCACCAATGTAAATGTTCTAGGAATAGAGGTACATTTATAACAGTTATTTACCTTTATATACATGTAGTATTATTGTGTGACATTTTATAGTTAGTGTCGGGACTTTCAGGGTTATGTCTTAACATTGCTGGGTTATTGACTGAAGTTACAAAATTATTGATTTTCTTTAAATTTGGCACAAATGTTCATCATCATGGCACAATGTATTGCAAACACATACATAATTCAGTTACCGTCTTGCTGGCTTATTTATTTACCGTCTCGCTGGATTTTGGAAAGCCTTCTTTTACTGACTGTTACATTATAGAAAAAATACAACTGGAAATTAACCTTATATATATATATATAATTAGGCTGGTGCTTCATTTTCTGATATTCTTTTCACCTAACCTACTGGCGGTAACAGTTTTCTAGCAATGTGACTAGGGCACATGAGATTAGCCATGAATCTGTGTTGTCTGATCTTGGCCTGTACTGTTTGCTGGTCAGTGAGTTTGGATTTTGAAATTTACCCTAAAAAGTGATGAATTATCATGGTTTTGTCAAGATTGAAAAAAGGACAAGTCCTTCAAAGATATTTGTTGCGTTGAGGGTTAATTGTCTTATATACATGTTTTATCAGCCGTATTTGCTACATGTACAAAAATTGAAAATTAACATATCATTTCAGGGAGCAACAAGTCCCAAAATGTACCTAGATAACTGGAACATTCAGACTGCTGTCTGGCTCAGGCTCGTTTGTTATGATAGAATTCCTGTGATGAAAAAATTTGCCACATTTTTTCTCAGTGCCATGTGGCATGGCTGTTACCCTGGTTACTATTTCACATTCATATTTGCTAATTTTGTGTCGGAATCAGCAAGAAATGTAAGTTAGAGTAAAGAAAAATAAATATTTTGTATTACATATTCTGGAAAGTGACTTCTTTAAACAACCCATAGCTTTTGTCTAAGTAAATGATAATGAGGTGGATTTTAATTTTAAGAAAAGTCAAGGGCTTTGCAAGAATTTATTTTATTAGTTATAAAGATCGTTGACAGGTTATATGGCCCTATATAAACAGCTGTTTGTAAATAAAACCCGAGCCGCTAGGCGAGGGTTATATTGCAAACAGCCTTTTATATACGGTCATATAACCTGTCAACAATCTTTATAACGAATTTATAATACAGCAAGCATCATTTTTTAGAGAAAAAAGTAAGATTTCTTCATGGATCGACAACAGCCGTGTATATAAAACTATATAAACGTCACGATTATCCAATGAAAAGCGACGTTAAAAATGTGCAGTATTATAATAACTCATATAATATGAGATACAGAGAAGATGTAACAACTATCTTACATGAAGCCCTATCAATGCTATTTAATGTACAGATAATTCAAATTTTCTATTGCAGGCACGTAAAAAAATAAGGCCATACTTTCAAAGAACAAGAAATCTACAGGTATTCTATGATGTACTGACGTGGTTATGCACACATATTGTTATCTCGTATTTAGTTGTGCCATTTACGATACTCCATCTTGGACAGACATTGACCTTCTATACATAGTGAGTATACTTTGCAAATCTATCAAAATATTAAACTATATACATGGGGTTGTCTTAAAAACCACTTTGGTCTCACCACTTTGGATTTGAATCCTGTCTGGAAATTTTTAAGCTATCTAGCTATTTTACTAAAAGTTGGTGGTTCCAATCAAATGCTTGCACTTGTCTGAAATAATGCACAGTCACCACTAAGGTCTTCCTCCACCAGTAAAATCTGTAAAGTCATGATATGACCTTAACAGCGTCAGTGAGACAATAAAAATAAACTAAAAAACAAAACAATAAACTTTAATGATACATTGATTGTTTATCCCCCTGATTCGATAAAGTACTGGTTCAAATATTAATTTTTAAAAGCCACTAGTAGTCCCATTGAATTATTTCTTCTTTTCGGGTGCTTTGATACGATTCTTATCATCATAGAAACGTTTATTCTTGTAATTTTACACAGTTCAACAATGCATTAAAATATCCTTTGAAAATAGAATCCTTCCAGCACCTTTAGCCTGTAGGCGGCTTGAAATTCTACCCAATCAACCAATGCAGACCTAGATCAGGTGGCCTATCCATGCTGTCTGATCATTGTCAGCATTGTTTATTACTCAGTCAGTACATGTGAAATTTTCCAAAAAAATAATGGAGGCTTATGCCTAGATTGAAAAATTGACAAGTCCATAAAGACTTTGAGAACTGTAGGTAGCATAATTATATTGTGTAAGTACTATTAATGATTTGAGCCGTGTCACGACAAAACCAACATAATGGGTTTGCGACCAGCAAGGATCCAGACCAGCCTGCACATCCGCGCAGTCTGATCAGGATCCATGCTGTTCGCTATTAGTTTCTTTACTTGTTTTAGGGTCTTAAGCGAACAGCATGGATCCTGACCAGACTGCGCGGATGCGCAGGCTGGTCTGGATCCATGCTGGTCGCAAACGCACTATGTTGGTTTTGTCGTGGCACGGCTCATTTCTTTTTTCATTTATTTCAGTAACATGTATGGTTGCCTGCATGTTGTGGTGTTTGCAAGTTTCTTCATTCTGCCATTCATTCCAGCAGCTCAGTCTGACAACAAGAATATGTCCTTGAAAAGTAATGGTACTAATTCTAGACATACTGTTGAGTGCAACAACCATCTTCCAGATGGAACCGCTAATAAATCGGCAAAATCAAATGGCATAAAAATGGACTGAATGAAGAGTTTTATTGTTTTATTTTAGTTATTTTATTTTATTAATGCTTAAAATTTACGTAATATAAAATCATATGTTTTCTGCAAATTTTTTTTTTTTTTTTTTTTCATTTTTGTAAAATCAGTAAATTTTTGCAAAGAGTGATATACAGTTAGTGATACAAAAATTATCTCACTGATAAACATCTAGTGAGTGCTTGATTATCTTTGAACATGATTAACCCTAATCCTGCTGAATTTGTGAAATGGCCAGCTTTGAAATTGGAACAGTTCATTATACTTCTAAGGAATTTCAATAATAAAATAATTTAGCTGCCAACATTATAGATTTTTCTAGGGTGGCTTGGCTATATATTTTTGGCAAAGGGCTAAACACTTTCAGTACCAGCCCATGGGGTAGGGGAGTGGAGGGAATGTGATGTTATTTTTGCTTATTTTTATGTCATTTTAGCTAATTTTAAGCACATTTCTGACTAAGAGATATAAAAGTAAAACAATTTATTATATTTTCTATTTTTGACGATAATACTTTGGGTTTTTTAGATTTTATTATAAATTAACAACATAATACTTGTTCATTATTTGCAAAGTAGAAATTTATATTTTACCACCCAGGAAATTACATTTTTGATGCATTCCAATTTTTAAGAAATTTTTTAACATAATATTGAAAAAAAAGACCAAAAAAATATATAGAAAAAAAATTTGTGATAATTTTAAGTTCAAGTTCAATTTTAACTTTGTTTTAACATATCATAGATGTGACCTTTTGATTTTCTGACAAATGTTAAAGGTCAAAAGTTAAGATTCATCATGATGGACATATCTGCCTCCAGATCAGCATTAAAATACATGAAGATAGCCCATTAATTTAGAGCATACTCATAGGTCAAAGGTCATAATAATTGTTAATGTTTAAAGGTCACATTCTTCTTAAATGTTGTTGTATTTTGTAATGAAATATATATCATATACATATTCCATGAGCCTATAAATAGTTCCAAATTTTAATAAGATTTACCTCACTTGCCAAAAGTGGCCGCTAATTTGTGGGGTAATATTCTATATGCTGTAATATTGACAAAATATTAAAAATTAGCTGATTTTGTTGAATTGTCATTTTTTTTATACATAAGATGGAAAATTCTGTTATAGCACCAGTATATAAAAGTTTTTTTTATCAGTTTTCAAGAAGATGATAGAATAATCAGCATTTTTTTATCTTATCTTTGGCATATGTCAATATGTCATATTTTGGAATGACTGTCAAAATGGCGGCCATGGGAGGTAATTATTGTTATGTGAAATGCATCTATAGCATGATTTATGGACAACAGAAAAACAATTTACAGGAAAAGGTGACCTAGATTCGACTTTATGAACCTTTGGTTCCTTTTTTTTCTTGCACTGCTCAGAATTTGCATTTTTGTGTATCATGCATGATTTTCCGCCCTGTGTAACTGTCAGTTTTATCGGCAGGATACAGAGTGAGTTTAACAGAATGGCATGGTTACATTGCATCATAGTTGCCAGTATGTGTTTCTTTTTTATTCAGAAAATCAAACTTTTCATTAAGAATCATGTTTTGGCATAGTATAAAAATAAACTATTGATTAAAATATCTTAAAGTCATTTAGAATTATGGAATGAAAATTATTTCATTGTGTTTTATACATTGCCAGTTATCTAGTGTTTATTTAATTAATTTGCTTGACTCTTTGTCTGCTAATTGTCAGACAATAACTTAAGGCTATATAAAAAACTTGATAGCAGATCAAATGCTGAATACCTCAGTGACTTGTCAGGTACCAAATATTGTGTATCTTGGTCTTTTGTCACATACTAAACCAAATACTGCATAGCCTAGCATCCTAGCAGACCATAATGCCAAGGTCTTCAGCCTTTTGTCAGGTACCAATGCTGAGTACCTCACTGTCTTATTGGTTACCTGACCAAAATGCTCAGTACCTTAGCATCTTATTGGCTGAGTACCTCACTGTCTTATTGGGTACCAAACCAAAATGCTGAGTACCTTAGCCTCTTAACAGGTATCAGACCAAAATGCTGAGTACTGATTGACAATCAATGTTTATTTCATTTTGGAAATAGTTGGAGAAATACAGAAATTAAGCAGATGATATTTTAAGCATGACAACACTGCTAAATCGGCCAACACTTTGCTAAAGCAGACAACAATTTTCCCAGCATGCAAAGAATTTATATGAGTGGCTGGGAAACATATTTAGGGCTAAGTGCAATATGGCTGAAAGTTAAACATGTGTAAAAGATTTTTTTTTTGCATCAAATCTTCAAAATATTATAAAATTGTGTGAACCAGATCATTCTTAAATGCTAAAATCTTATTGGATATGGCTGTGCTTGAAATTGACCAATCACAGAGAAGTACTTTGAATGTGACCGTGAACAGACACAATCAAACTGAGTCTGCATCATTTCAATTTTGACAGTTTGGGGATTCCTTAAGGGTTCCTTTTTTGACCTTTTGTGCTTAATTTATTATTTAATATTGGTACATAAGTTAGCATATCTTCTGTATGATATATTCATTTATATGATATAAGATATTGTAATCTTTTCTTTTTTACAAAATTAGGATTATATGATTTTAAGCTATTTGATGTGTCACAAATAAAGTTTTGTTTTTGTTTATTACTTATCCAAGAGGTTATAATATTGGTTATGTAGAACAGGGTTGTATGTTTTTGTATTTATAGCTTATAGCCATATTTTTACTTTTCAGGTGTTTTGTATGTATTGATAAGTATATATAGATAATCTAGAGCATTTTAAGTTTACTACAAACTAATATGTTTTGAGAATATTTGCTTGAAAATGTGAAAAATATGTTACTGAAAAGTTTCAAAAGACAGAATGTTTAAGGCACATTATGCCTCAGAACGTTAAAGGCACATTTTGCCTTAGAAAGTTAAAGGCACATTATGCCTCAGAAAGTTAAATGTATATTATGCATATGAGTTTTATGACATTTTGATATTGATTTTAGAGCACTTTAGATGCTTATGACCTGACAAAAGTAGCAATGAAAGTGTAATTATTTGTTGTAAAAGTAGCAAAATGTAGACAATGTTGTTGTTGGTCCTCCATACGAAAAAGTAACGAGTTAACTGCACAAAGGTGACAATTTTTTATTGACTAGTTTCTTACATATTTGTTGTGGTGGTACCTTTCCCTATCCTCTACCCACAAGTGTAGTGTCAAGGTCACCAGGGCTTATAATACACTAAGATTTTATTTCTATTCTTCCTCATAATGGCTTATATTTTAGCTGTATCAAAGTGTTATCAACCAGTATCATGTCAGTGTTCTCAATATTTTTATTTTCATAGTTAATTACGTTTAGTTATATACCCAAGAACATGCTGACCTTGATATAACCAATGTCAAATTTCTGTTAAGAGGCAGTGTAAAAGTTAATTTTTTCCTATTTTGATGATTTGGTGTTTAGTTGCTTGTTTATTTAACATAGTTTAAACATATTCATTTAAGCTTGATTGCGAAACAAGTTCTTGCATCTTAACTTTCGAGTCCGCTACCTGGAGTAATAATTCCAGTACTGGTGTAATAATTTATGTAGAAACATTAATTTAAACACATTTTATTAATATATAAACATGTATAATTATTTATGTCAAAATATCAGTCTCTGCTAGGTATGTATCCTGTGTTCTTTCAATTTCATAATGTAATCCACATTAGAGATATGGAAGACAAAATCTGTCTTAATTTTGTAGAGATATGGAAGACAAAATCTGTTTTTATTTTTGGACTAAGCATTAAAATTTTATCCAAGGAACTACAAATTTTAGTCAAACATTATATTGTCACCTTAGTGCAGTAATGGGTTAACTCCTTATAAATTATAATAAGAGTTAATCTGTTACTGCACTAAGGTGATGATGTAGTACACATATATACATGTAGATTTGTATTTCTTTCTAGTCTATAATGTATATAATGCACTGAAATTAAGTTTGAATAGAAGTTCAAAAGTATTTTGAGATGATAGATATTCATGCTTTGTTGTTTATATTTTATCATGGAAAGTTAAGGATATAGGAGAAAACAAAACTTGTTGTAAGAACATATAGATAATATACAAATATATTACACACCTTACTGGGTTGTTTTTTTGTGAATCTTTATACCCCCTTTGTTTTGTATGAAAAAACTGATATCTTAAACTTTTATTCCAGAACAAGTTTGATCAGAACTGGAATTATTCAGAAATATTAATCATTCTATTCTTATTATGAATTTAATTGGAATTATTGAAAGATGATTATTCCCACATATAATAAATTGCAATTAGTATTTCATACTATTTTCATTTCATATTTATTTGGAATAATTCATTTACTTTTTTCCTATTTCATATACATATACATCTGGAATTATTTATCAGGCATGTTCAGTGTATTTGTAATTCTTCACTTATGTTATGTTACATAATTAATTGGAATTATTCACAGGTATTATTTTTGTTACATTATAAACTGGACTTTATTCACTGATATTGTTGGTAACATGATGATTAATTGGAATTAAATCACAGGTATTATTCCTTACAATGATTAATTGGAAATATTCACACTTATTATTCCTTATGATAATTTATTTATAAACTGGACTTATTAATTGATATTATTCCTACAACATTATTGGTTAGAATTATTTACTGATACTATTCCTATTACTTTATAAACTGGAATTATACGCTGATATTATTCCAGATACATTACATATTTAATTGATATTATTCATGTATAACGTGTTTGTGGTTTATTCCTATAACATAGTTAACTGGAATTATTCATGGCTGTTATTAAATGAATGTATTATTATATAGAGAGACTTGTCATTAGAGATTACTCCATTCCAGAATGTTTGCTTTTTTGGCATATTTCAATTTTGTTGCTCAAGTAAGAAGATTTGCTTCAAACATATTTGTTTTAACCATTTTTTTTCCTGTATTTAAATTGTTCATCTACTTTTTTGTATTATTTGTGCTAGCGTACTGTACATCAGGTTTTTTTCGAGAGTAGTTAATTTTCGCTGTATTAGCATGCTATGAATATCATGTAAAATAGATTTGCTAAATCTTCCTTCAAGTTAATAAGGGTATTTCACGTGTTTCTGTTTTAGATTTGCTATCCAGTTTAGTCGTATATATTTTACATTGTGATATATACAAATCAATTTATTAAATATCAATTTTCAATATTCATGAAATTTAAAGTGAAATAGTAAGCAAACAGGTAGTTTTGTTAACTTTAATTTAACTGATTGTCGAATTGATTGTCCGATAGAATAAAATAATTCACACCTTGCTAGTAAGTGTACAAAAATAGGCAGCTTGACAATAACATGTTAACAATAAGGTGAGACAAGACATTAAGTGTGAAATACATACTTGTAAGCGATAAATCAGTAGGAAAATTCAAAACAAATATCTGTGGAAACAATAAATCTCTGACAAAAAGACTGGTCATACTGTGTCAGCAGAAAACCGCAAAAAAAACAACAAAACAAACGTGTACAACAAAATCACTAAAATTATATTAGGTAAATTTAGATTACTGCCAAAGTCACGAAATTTGCTGTACGAGAAAATAACCTGATATATGGTATTTGCTAAATTTTGCCTTGGTCATATTTATTTGTTTGTTTTATTACTGTCTTTTATGCTGCTAGAATACTCCTGTTTAGTGTTGGAATACAAATATACGTAACCTGTACAAATAATGTTTTTTAGATTTTTACGTTATGTCACTTTATGTAATTATATTGATATTTTTTTCTGACTCTTTTTAAACATGTTGGGAACTGGAGTTTTTCAAAATTAATGAATGAAATGATGTTGGTTGCGATCTTTTTGCAAAATTTTAAATCATTCACTCACTCTGTTTTTCTCGTTGTAAAAATCACCCAGAATTGAACAGCATTGCAAATGTATCTTGCCACAGTTATGTTGTGTTCAATTTAATAATATTTAAATTACACATTGACTTATTGTATGAAAATGTTTTATTTTAATTTAATTTTTATTATTTAGCCAAATCTATAAAGTAAATATTATTTTATGATGTATGTTTGTGAATTAATGTTGTGTTGTAAAATTTTTCACAAGTTACTTAAATCTACTACACAACAACTCTATGGACAAGACCTTTAAGTTGGCCCCAAAATGAACTTGACTTTCCTTATAAATGACCTTGACCTTCAAGGTACTTTGACCTTTAATGCAAATAAATGACACACAAAGATTGGGTGATGCTTGTAAATTTCTGAATTTAAAACAGTTGTTGCAAGCACAAAATCATCATGGCTAAATGTAAAAAAATATGTAGCAGTCAGATATTTTGTTACAGAATAATTTATCTGTTTTTACAGCATTCAGGTGCAGCATACCAGATTTATACCAGTTTATATGAAAATAAAGAAATACTTCTAATTTGGGGCAAAATAAAAGACATTAAGTGATTTTTACAAACATAAGACCATTATTTCAAAGAAACAATTATAATCAAATAACCAGAGCATAGATGGTTTTGGTAATTGGCCAATTAGTTACTTTTTTAAAAACTATAACAGGACCCAAAAATACAATGCTTTAGAAGAATAAAACTGAAATGATGTCTGGAGAATTATGGGCTTTTTAGCTTTTGTTTACACATCTATTGGCATGCAGGTTACGAGCTGTAAGATAGAAATGATGGCTTTGATATTATCATTTGCATGCCATGTTGACTTTTTATATAAGATAATTTGATTACAAATAGTCCTATATATTTTAATAAACAACGTGTTTAATGCCTATATATAAGTTGGGCTTGACTATTGTAAGAAAAAGGAGAGTTATGGTATTCATTGTTGGTGTCATCATCACACTTTGGTTAAGTGTTTTGCATGCAAGTTGGTATATCCAAAACTTGTGAAGGGAATTGGTTGTAACAAAATTGTTCTCTCTGAGTGATTATCTTACATGATGGGCATGACATGTTTCATAACTCTAAAGTATATATAAAGGGAGATAATTAAATTCAATACAGTTATACTTTCCCCTGCGTGGGATCACTTAAGATACAAGTGTGCAGATAAATTGATAGAAATGAGAGAATATATACACACATACCACCACATCGATATGCCAGTCCAATTACGGCACAGCGCCTAGCAGAACAGTCATGAAAGCATAGCCACTGCTCATCCACCATCACAAAAAATGATGGTTTCAGAACAGCTTTATATACAGTCACAAACTGCACTACACATTGAAACAAGCTCAACATTCACATATATAGAGTTTGTTCTCTGTTATCATATCTCACAAATCAACGATGGCATTTTTATTGTCTTCTTCACTGATTGGGACCAGAGAACTATATATCTATTTCCGAAAGTCAACTGGATCACGTAAGATCAAGTAGATCCGTAGGATACAATGAATTTAGACAGATAAAGTATATATAAAGGGAGATAATTAAATTCAATACAGTTATACTTTCCCCTGCGTGGGATCACTTAAGATACAAGTGTGCAGATAAATTGATAGAAATGAGAGAATATATACACACATACCACCACATCGATATGCCAGTCCAATTACGGCACAGCGCCTAGCAGAACAGTCATGAAAGCATAGCCACTGCTCATCCACCATCACAAAAATGATGGTTTCAGAACAGCTTTATATACAGTCACAAACTGCACTACACATTGAAACAAGCTCAACATTCACATATATAGAGTTTGTTCTCTGTTATCATATCTCACAAATCAACGATGGCATTTTTATTGTCTTCTTCACTGATTGGGACCAGAGAACTATATATCTATTTCCGAAAGTCAACTGGATCACGTAAGATCAAGTAGATCCGTAGGATACAATGAATTTAGACAGATAAAGTATATATAAAGGGAGATAATTAAATTCAATACAGTTATACTTTCCCCTGCGTGGGATCACTTAAGATACAAGTGTGCAGATAAATTGATAGAAATGAGAGAATATATACACACATACCACCACATCGAGCAGTGGCTATGCTTTCATGACTGTTCTGCTAGGCGCTGTATCGATGTGGTGGTATGTGTGTATATATTCTCTCATAACTCTAAAGTAACTTTTTTACAGAGTTATGCTCCTTTTCTTACTGTCAAGCACTGAGAATAGTTAAGCACATTGTCTTAGGTAGTCTTTCTTTTCATACTGTGTAAGCTTGTTAGTTATTTTATGCTAGGGCTGTCATTGATGGACAATTTTGTATTGACATATCGAGAGACAAATATCGACGATATATCGATATATTGACTTTAACAGTAGGTGCAATGAAAAATATGTGTTTTAAATTAGGATCATGGTGTTACGCATGCTTGTATTAGACATTACAAATGCATGTATTACAAACTAACAAAAGTTTGTTTTTTCTGTTATTTTTGTCACTGACATTTGTTAATAGAGTTCAAATTAGCCAAGAAAATTGGGAAAAATTGACTTCTCTTATATGCAAAATAGAAAGGTATATTCCCTAACAGAAATAAATAAATTTTAGCTTGTATCGATATGTGAAAGTGTGTATCAATATTGTATCGGACAATGAATATCATTAATAATGCAATATTCAATGACAGCCCTATTTTATGCTTAAGATTTTAAGTTAAGTCAGATGTTAAGTCAATTCATTATGTAATATTATTTTAGTACATGTATAATGTAATTATTAGATATGTTTTTTTTACTCTTAAGGTATTCCAGTTGTTACATGGTAACTAAATTGTCATAATTATTTTAGATGCTACATGTTTTATTTTAGAATATATTATGATATGGGTTGTTTGCAATAGTTTTACATATATTTTAAGACAAAATGACAAGTTATAAATTGAAACTGGCAAAAATACCAGATTCCAGTAGTGTAGTGGTTCTTTATACAAGAATATATGCCATGATATTACATGTATATATGTTACTCATGTTTGTATGTATAAGAGACATAAAGATTCTTAATCATGATTTATATTCATATTAAATTTTATTATTTTGCTTAGTTAAGCATTTTACAAAGTATCTGTTAAATGAAATTAGACAATGTTCCACTTCAGTGAAATCTACTTGGTTGAGTGGTTAAAGTTGCTGATTTTAAATCACTTGCTCCTCAGTGCTAAATTTGGAAATGTCCTTTGCTAATTTATGGTATCTTTGGGTTAAAAAAAAATTATGCAACCATTTGTAAAAAAGTCTGCTGAGATTGTGCAAAACTTCAGACAAGCTCTATGCTAATAACATAAACCTGTTATTGCAGCTTATACAGGGTTAACCTTTTCACTGCCATTAGTGCAGGTTAATTTGTCCTGTCTTTATTCTTACTATCAATTTGCACATTTAGTAAGCAAAGGTATAGCTTTTGGTGAAATCTTGGACAGTCTAAAAAAAGTAATTGTGCTAAAGTTAAAAATACAGTAGTATAATTATGCTAAAATTAGAAAAACATAATAACATAATTATTGTCTTCCTTAGAATACATGTATATGTTTAAAATGTCATTTTTTCAGTTCTACTTTTTTCCCCTACATTTTGATATTTCAAGAGTGATCTGTTTTGTTTTAAGTGTATTTGTGTGGACAGTACATATGTATATCTTTATCTGATGGAAAGTTTCTTCTGCACTTTAGCCTTTTTTCTTGCCTTTTTTGTTAGATGTAACCTCTTCATTTACCTAGCCTAGACTGAGTAAAGTGTATCTTAAATTTCTTTTTTGTGTTTTAGACTTTATGCTATTTTATGTTTATGCTCGTGGTATGATTTTAAACCATATTTTTAGAAATAAAGACATATTTAAAAAAAAATATGTTGTTTTTTATAAGCCTGAAGAATTTTGGGACATACTGTGGTATGCTGATATCTGTCCATCAGACCTCACTGCAGAAAATAAATAGGGGACCATGTAACTTTAAACAAAAGAGAACTATTTGAGTTACAATAGAATAAGGGGATGTCAATTGCCCTCAAAAGAATATAACAAAAAAAGTAGTTGTTTATTCCATTTCTGTAAGACATTTGTTTGATCTGAGGGGATAGACATAATGGGGTTAGAGATTTGCGTACATCTTGACTTAACATTATGAGGTTCATTCTGTACAAACTGAAGTTTGGGGGTTGAAAAATAGCACATGGGGTTGGAAAAGTCAAATGTGTTGTTGAAAAATTCAAATGTGGTGTTGAAAAAGTCACATGTGGAGTTGAAAATGATCAAAAGAAGATCAAAGGAAGAACACCCTAATATCTATTTCCTAAGGATGCCGTAGACAATTGATATCAATGAATTTTTATATTTAGCATGCAAGTAAAAGCATATATGAAGGGGTCTTGTTATTATTCTGACTTGGGCAACAATGCAGTATTTATTGTCATACAAAAAAAGGCAACTTCTTTAATTGATGTATTAAAAAAAATCCTATAGGAAAAATTAGTTTCTGCATTCAGAATTGAGAGCAGTTCAAATATGCTTTGATTAAGCCATGGCTTTAATCGCAATAAAAGTCATTATTGACTGTAATCAAAGGTAGGTGAAGATGCTGTTCACTTTCCTTGCCATGGCTGAAGCAGGATAAAAACATTTAATGGCATTACATTTAGATATAAATGTTTTTATATAGGAAATGATATGTTGGAAACGTCTTTGAGCTGATACATAATCATAATTGACTGTGGATTATGTTTAAGATTTGTCAGGCAGTAATTAACAAACTGAATTTTCTAAACAAAATATTTCAACACATTAAAATAAAGTCTTTTTTTCTTTTTTTTAACAAAAAAAAAAAAAATTATAATATTAAAGTTTGCATGAAAAGTAAAATTATGTTATTCTTCACAAAACTAATTACATTTATTAGCTTCTTACATTTATCATTTGTCTATTCTACCACAGATGCGAGGAGACTGGACCAGCAAGTGTTTTATATAAAAAATGTAAATGGGCAGTATGACCAGTCTCTATTCTGTGTGAATCATTATGTGGGGAATCGTCAGTGGGGCAAATCGTTATATTACCATTGTTTATAAACTCTAATAATTTGGTAAACAAAACAAAACTTAATAGCATATACATTAAGTACTACATTTAATTAAGTACTACATTTAACTTTGCTAAGAATTAATATACAAAAGAAAATATATCTCTTTTTGCTTATTATGAAATCTTTGTGATAATTTATCATGTATAATACTTTGTGACAATTTTATGTTCTTGGGTTCTTTAGAAAACAAGCGTCCGCTGCCTATGATTTACACGTCCTGTAAATAAAGATAATTTACAGCATTTTTGCAGAAATCATGCAAGCAAAAGCCATAATGGAACGTCTACGTCGATTCGACGCATATCCTAAAACACTGGAAGACTTTAGGATAAAAACTTTTGGCGGGGCGACTGGTAATTTCATTTTAGATAGTAGTATAGTTTTCGGATATGTTTAGCTGCAAGCTCTAACTAATGTTTCATTACGGAAAGATTCATATTTTTATCAAGCTATGATATTTGCGTATGTTTAAAACTTCATATTGATGAAAGCATGCTCTAGGTCTTGCGCTTATCACTTGCAATACTGAAAATAGGATAATCCTAGTTCTTGTTCTAATAAATGATGGTTACGAGGAAGTAGTCTTAAACGTTAAATCATTACAAACAAAAGAATTTAAGTTTATTCAGTTTATTAAACTATGTAGTTACTTTCTAAAGAATCTAACTTGGGTTGATATTATTGATCATTTCATCAAAGTAGATGTAAATTTGATTACAGTAAAATACCATCTAACGACCACACCTCAAATAGGACCACACTATTAAGGGGTTCTTTTCAAAAGTACAAAATATTTGCTTTCTTTATTCATTGAGAAAAATAATCAGCATACCGACACGTCTCTAATCCGGCATTGCCACCCACTTATGTCAGACATTTGTGTGTATTTCTTATCAAATCATTAACCTGTATTACGACCATGCAACATAATGACCACCAAACACCATGTGTTTATTGCCACATTGACAGAATCTTTTTTCTGGCGTAAACAAATACACCGGGTCAAACAAGGTCTCTATCTGTCTTGAATGGTTTATAAGATGCTTAAGTATTACCTTTAGTATTCAAGCATCAGCATGATTGGGCAGCAAAGATGTGTGAGAAATAATTTTGTCGGTAATTAACAGGTGGTCAGTACTTGAGTAGCATTTTAATTTATTTATTGATGGAAAGTATATCAGAAGTTGCTGACTTCACCAAACTTAAGATACATATAGTATTGTATGATTGTAACTGACAGACACAACAGATTAAGCACACATGCATGAATATAGAAAAATGAAGTTTTTCATGTTCATTTCTCTATTTATAGTGTAATTTTGTCGTACTAAATCATCACTTTTTGTATTGTAACTGCATGTTGCTAAAAAGCTTTTTATCGATGCACACACCGCATAAATAACTTTTCTATCTTGAGAAAATATTAGAAATGATAGTTTAACGTGTCAATTCCGACTAAAAGGACGCAAAGAAAAGAGGAATTGATAAAAGATTGAACTTGATTTTCTGTCAGAATGTTAGCCACTTTCATGGTATTTCTGCCATCGACGGCAGCATTTATAATATGTATCTGCCTACAACGGCAGCATTTTTTCTTCGACCGGACAAGATTGAGCGTCTGTAAAACTTTCAAGAAAAGACTCACGGGGTAGATATTTGGCTTGCGTGACCCCAATGGATGAACGTCCATATTGATAACTGGAAATCCTGTCATTTTCTTAAAACTTGAGATATTTTGAACAGAAAACAGACATTTTCACGGATTTTTCGAGGCTGTCACTTTTAACCTGCTCAAAATAGTCTTAAAACAGGAAAAAACGAGTCTAAAATTACCTTACATTATCTCCATTCAATGGACAATACTTTTATAGCAATGAAATGGGCCGTAATTGTGTAATATAATTAAACCAACCAAATCTATAACCTACCTGTACCGATCGGTAATTTTCAGATATCTGCCATCACTGCAGTGATCTGCCATCACTGCCGCCGGTAATACGGTGTGACTAGTCTAACTAGACCTTGTGTAGCTCCTAAATGTCATGACTGACTTAAGTCAGTGTGCATTGTAATTGATTTATGTTTTGCAGTTTAATTGGCCATTTTATTAACAGTATGAATATTTTGTTACTTAAAAAGGTACAAGATGGTATAGAATGATGTTAAAATAATTCTTAATAAGTTAATTGAATAATACAGAATAATTAATTGGGAAAAGGCAATTTTTGCAAATGAAAAATAAGGTTAATCAAGCAAGACTTTGTGTTATTCTGGTTAGATAAGTTTTGTAATTGGTCTGATTCAAAACTTTAATGCCACGTGCCACATCAAAACAAAAATGTTAGAAAGCGGCATATAAAGTTTTGGAAACCAGAACTACAGGTGCTAATGACCTGCATTATGTGGTTGAATGAGGTTTCACCAACCTGCCGGATTATGGTTTCAGAAAGCTTAATGTTAAGTGTATAAAAAAGCTATTGTACTTGACACATCAATTATCATAGGTGTTAATATAAATTTTTATTCAAGATCTCTGAAGATATTAAAACTAACTTAAATCTTTATTCATTTATTTCAATGGCTCCGCTGTTCAAAATGCCTGATTGGGCTTGCAACTTACAGTCTGTTTTATTTTTTTGTTGGTTTTCAATTTAAAAAACAACAAGTAATTCATCATTTGTGACATACATACATACATATACAGTATATTTTATATTCATTATTAAATGATAGATTTGTGTCATTAATTATTTAAAAAAACAAAATATAATTATATTGATGGTGAAAACAATTCACATCTATGTACTATAAATGTTGCGTTTAATTACTATATAACATAAGATTGACAAAACCACTTGCACTTCTTCATGAATTAAGTTTGCCGAATTGGTAGTTTGTAGAAACCACTCTAATTCATATGGGTCACTATGCCAAGCTACAGTAATTTGTCAGGGGTAGAATATACATTTTCTGCACTTGCAAACTTTTGCTAGTTCTAGTAATTTCAACTTGCTTAAACCAAACTGAACTTACATTTTTAGTAACATATGATCTATGGACATATCAGGACATATATTTTACTTTGTTTTTATTGTGCATCATCAGTAAAGAACACATTTTCAATTATACTTTTTAACAATTTCAGTCCATCAGTAACACCAATTTACTGATATTATTTACACTTTTTTTTGCAATGGCAACTTATAGGAAAAACTAGGAGCATAAAATTTTTTAAAAATTCTCATATTTTACTTATATTTTGTATTTATCATAAACGTATTGATTGAAAATATGTAGAGGCGTATAATAAGATAGATTCAATTACATTTCAGTGACAATAATCAGTGGAGTGTTGATGTTTGTTTTGTTCATTTCGGAATTGAACTACTACTTGACAAAAGAAGTCCAGCCAGAATTATTTGTGGACATTTCTCGAGGGAACTTGAAAATGAAAATCAACTTAAATGTTACATTCCATAATATGCCTTGTGCTTGTAAGTGTTTTTTCCAGTGTAAAGTGATGTTGTAAACCCTTACCATGACTAACATCTTAAATGGACTTGTCCATCTTTCAGTATGGACATAACCATTTATCATCTTAGGCAAATTTTCAAAATATATACTGATTGAATTGCAATAAATGCGGACCAAGATTTTAGTCTGCACTTGTTGCATGGGTAGATTCAGTTGTGGCCTGCAGGTTGACTGGTGTAACTGTATGCCAACAGTAGAGAGTAAGGCCAGCTTGTATTTAAAGGTAGGGTGACCTAGGTATGTTCGCTGTGAGAAAGACAAGCTTATAACACCAGAATAGAGCCAGGCTAACCTGCACTTTTGTAATTTCTGACTAGATTTAATAATCTGACAGTTACCATACCTTTTTATCTTAAAATGCTTATGTATTATTTATTCTTAGAAATGATGCTAGGTAACATTGGCATTTTTACAAGCTCCATTTTTCAAATAAAAAATTAGGTATTGTCATGACTCAATTCAATGGCAGTGAAGGCATTGGTTAATTTGTTTATCAAGTATTGGTTTATAGTCACCAAATTCAAAACTAACAAAAAGATTAAAGCTTCATTTGAGGGTCTTTCTTGCCAAAAGATCACAGGTCAAGCTGGCCTTAAAATCAAAGTGCATTGATGTAGGAACTTCAAACTTTGTTTGTAAATAAACCTTTAAGAGTTCTACCAGAAACATCCATTTTCAGGTCAAAAGGTCAAAGTCATAGGGGCCTGTAACAACAAAACATATACTAGTAACTGGATATTGAATAAAAGTGCAGTGAAGAAGGAACTTAGAATTTTGTTTATAGACACACCTTAATGAGTTCTGAGTCAAAACATTAAAGTTCAAGGTTACTGGACCCTGCAAAACATTGAAACAAGCAATTATATAACAATGCATTGATATAGAGTTTTTAAGTTTCAACAAACATCAGATCAATGGATGGTTCTTGTATCTTGGGTGTCTGTGGCGGAGTGGTTAAGGTCATTGACTTCAAACCTCTTGCCTCTCACTGCAGTAGATGAGAGCCGCACCACTGTCTTTGGATTCTTCATGTGAGAAAGCTATCCAGCTAGCTTACAGAATGTCAGTGGTCAGATACTAGTTTGTGCCTTAATTAATGTACAAAGGGGCACCTGAGGTCTTCCTCCACCAGTAAAAGTTGGAAAGTTGTCATATGACCTCTACTGTGTGGGTGTAACATTGAATCCACCCAAAAAAAACAAAAAAAAAACACACAAAACATTATCTCATTTAAATCTTTGCCTATGAAGATTTGTACTGTATTGTTTTTCTTCTATATATTTATAGTTTTGAGTATTGATGCCATGGATATATCAGGGGAGAATCAAATAGATGTTGATCATAACTTATATAAACAACGTCTCAAGCTAAATGGAGAATTGGTGGAGGATGAGCCAGAAAAACAAGGTTTGGGTTTTGAAATTTGTTAATAGTATTCTCACACAACCTCTTGTCACTTGAGATATTTGCCACATGTTATGTAACATAGATGTATTCAGGATTTTTTTCTTGTATACATGTATGTGGTTCACATGCTACTAGATTCCTGCTAATTGTTAATATGAAAATTTATAGATGAATTAAGACAGAGTACATGTATATCAGTTAAGTGGTTTCAGTTCATATTAGGCACTAAAACGGATAATTGACCTAGTGGTTAAGGTGTCTGCCTTTAACCCCAGGGATTTGTGGTTCAAGTAAATTTTAAGCTTTTATCACAATCAAGGTAAAGTAAGTACACTGTATGTTTCAGCGTAAGGCATTTTACTATCCACAGTAATTACTTCAATGTTTGAAACATTATTATAAGAATAAGAAATAAGATCTACTACAGTTATACTATGGAGAGTATAAGTTCATGTTTTATTGTGTTTTTTTTTACAGATTTAGGAGATAAATCAGAAGAAATAGTAGATGTAAGTTACTGATATTTATTGACTTAAAGCAGCATGCTTCTTTATGCATGCTAATTTTCATGAAAATTTTGAAAATATATTAAAAAGTAAAATATTGTGAAACAAACAAAGAAAGTAATTTACTAATTGGAATCGGCATTTTCATTCCACACAAATTACTTAAAAGAGGTCAAAATATGTAAGAAAAGCCCCTACTGCCTTAGTCGCACAGTTGAAATGTGGTGATAAATACTGCAAAATCAGTCATTAATCGAACATAACATGTAAATTTTTACCTTTTTTACTTTTCTAAAAATTTTAATACATTGTACATTTTTGCTCAAGTTTGATTGTTCTTGACTTATTGATCTAAGAGTATTTGACTTGGCTTATTAATGTTTGAGCTTATGAAGGCGCAAGGGCAAATTTCAAACAGGATGTGAAATTTCTGATGTATTTGTACATGTATATAATGTCTTTATTAGAAATGAATTTATTGGTAAAAAAAAAGTATGTAGAGTTATATATGTCATGTTATTTTATTTAAACTAGGCAGTGAAACAAAAGCTTGACCCAGACAGATGCGAGAGTTGTTATGGAGCAGAAACAGATGATAAAAAGTGAGTTTTTCTTACATAAAGTCAGCGATAGAAAAAGTATCTTTATTTTGAAAAAGTCTAGAAGTTTTATAATCTTTAAGCAATTATTAATATTCAAAGCAAATGAATATGGTATCTGCACATTGGATTGTGGTATCCAAATGCTAAAATAATGCAGTGAATAGTGAGGATTCTGTTAATAGATGTTGGCAGGCTTATCCATGTACATGCCCCCACTTGCTTCTATCATCAAAAGAGTGTGGGAAGGAAAGGGGCTTTGATGGCAATGTAATATCGTTTTTATTAAATGGTTTTTCACACTCCTGCAATGTATTTTATGTGATAAATCTGTATATTAATATTTGTTAACAAACTGAAGTGTCTACAATATAAATACAACCAATTATTGTGAGAATTGGAAAAGTTTACTGTATTATGTCAAAAGCTGAAGAAGTAAGTACCTTAAAAGATATAGTAGCATAAATTGCATTTACAAAAGCATATTATCAAATTAAAACTAATATATTGATAGAACCCACGTTTATGAGAATAAACTTATGGCTCATATGATCAAGGTCAAGGTTATTGTTACTGAAAATAGAAAATCAATTTCCGATCAATAACAAGAGTTTGGAATGAGATGATTTAATGACACTTGCTTTAAATTAAGCTTATGTGAAGACTTCGCATAAGATAGCTTGTATTTCAACTACAACATAACTTTCTTCAATGGTGATAATTGAAAACCTGGTTTTGTGGCATTACCATGTTTCTTGTTTTCAGATGTTGTAATACCTGTGAGGAAGTGAGGGAACAATACAGAAAGAAGGGTTGGGCTTTGAGGGAGACTGATATCATAGAGCAATGTAAGAGAGAAGGATGGTCGGATAAAATTAAAGCTCAACAGAATGAAGGATGTAGTGTTTACGGGTATATTGAAGTAAATAAGGTATGTGCAGCTCGAGTAAAATGTAGTTATGTACCAATCTTAAGGTTCTTGATTAGGGTTTGAGGGGACTCAGTTGTAAGATTTTAAGAATTTCTTTGATTATTTGTATGACAATTAAAAGATCAACTGATTTGTAATTTACATGTCTCATATTAAAGTTGTTTGAATTTAGTAAATCATTTTACTTAATATATACAACTTTAATATGCTATATATTAAAAATTGTACATACAAATCTCTTAAAAGAATAGGATCCTGCATTTTTTATGCCCTCAGATTGAGAGATTGTAGGGGGTTGTTAGTATGCCTGTGTGTTACTTGACTATTTGTAACCACAGCTTGTATTTAGTTCATTCTATATACTAGTGGGACTTTGATACCTTTCTGCAAGGAAGCTCCCATAAGCTAGTTCTACTCAGGGGCTCGTTCATGTTGGAAATAATGCATGGAGAGGTGCCTAAAGTTTTCTCCACCAGTAAAGCTAGAAAGTTGCTATATGACAATTACAGTGTAGGTGTCACTTTAATCCCAATAACAAACAAAAAAAGACTCGTTTGGCGTGGACAAACATCTGAAAATGTTAACATATCAAATTATGACTGTGAAACCTAAATGACATTGACCTGCAAAGTAAAATTTTGAAAAAAATACACCTCATTTGTTTTATTTTTTAACAAATTTTGGACAGGATTGTACTGTTAAACTAACACACGTTTATTTAAATTGTTGTCTTATACTGTAATTTTGTTTGGACTCAAGAATTTCTTGACATGTTTTATCTATATCATTAAACCAGGTTGGTGGTAATTTTCATATGGCGCCAGGGAAAAGCTTCCAACAGCATCATGTTCATGGTATGATTTTGAAGGTTTTTTTTTAAAGTATTCAGTATTTTTATTTATGCTTTGTATAATGCTAATAAACTTGGGGTTACTTAAATATGGTTCGACTATTAAACAATCTTTTTAGCTCACCTGTCACAAAGTGACAGGGTGAGCTTTTGTGATCGCTTTTCGTCCGGCGTCCGTCGTCCGTCCGTCGTCCGTCTGTCGTCCGTAAACTTTTACTTTAAATGACATCTCCTCATAAACCACAAGGCCAATTTCATCCAAACTTCACAGGAATGTTCCTTTGGTGGTCACCTTTAAAAATTGTTCAAAGAATTTAATTCCATGCAGAACTCTGGTTGCCATGGCAACCGAAAGAAAAAACTTTAAATATCTTCTTTTAAAAAACCATAAGAGCTAGAGCTTAGATATTTGGCATGAAACATCTTCTAGTGAGTGTCTACCAAGTTTGTTCAAATAAAAGCCCTGGGGTCAAAATTGGCCCCGCCCCGGGGGGTCATTGATTTTCCCTATATGCATATAGTGAAAACTTAAAAAATCTTCTTTTAAAGAACTCAAAGAGCTATGGCTAAGATATTGAGCATCAAACATGTTCTAATAGGTGTCTATCAAGTTTGTTCAAAGAAAAGCCCTGGGGTCAAAATTGGCCCCGCCCCAGGGGGTCATTGATTTTCCCTATATGCATATAGTAAAAACTTAAAAAATCTTCTTTTAAAGAACCAAAAGAGTTAGAGCTAAGATATTTAGCATGAAACATGTTCTAATAAGTGTCTACCAAGTTTGTTCAAATAAAAGCCCTGGGGTCAAAAATTGACCCCGCCCGGGGGGTCATTGATTTTTCCCTATATATGCATATAGTAAAAACTTAAAAATCTTCTTTTAAAGAACTCAAAGAGCTATGGTTAAGATATTTAGCATCAAACATGTTCTAATAGGTGTCTACCAAGTTTGTTCAAATAAAAGCCCTGGGGTCAAAATTGGCCCCGCCCCGGGGGTCATTGATTTTCCTTATATGTGTATAGCAAAAACTTAAAAAAATCTTTTTTTGAAAAAACCCAAATAGCTAGAGTTAAGTTTATTAAGCATGAAACATCTTTTAGTGAGTGTCTACAAGGTTTGTTCAAATAAAAGACCTGGGGTCAAAATTGGCCCTGCCCCGGGTCATTGATTTTCCTTATATGTGTATAGCAAAAACTTAAAATCTTCTTTGAAAAAACCCAAATAGCTAGAGTTTAGATATTAAGCATGAAACATATTCTAGTAAGTGTCTACAAAGTTTGTTCAAATAAAAACCCTGGGTCATAACTGGCCCGGCCCCAGGCGTGTCATTGTTTTTAACTATATGTGTATAGTAAAAACTTTAAAAAAATCTTCTTTTAAATAGCCCAATGAGCTAGAGCTTAGATGTTTAGCATGAAACATTTTTCTTTTGGGTGTCTACCAAGTTTGTGAAATAAAAACCCCGGGGGGGTTGGGGCGGGCCTATTAAACAGGTGAGCGACCTCGGGGCCAAATCATGGCCCTTTTTTTTCTTATATAGACTTTATGAAAAAAATAAAAATTGTTTTTATACCTGATGATTTTTAAAAAATGTTGTAGAAACATAATAAGATTTTTAACAGAAATTTACAGGGGTTTTTTCTCCAATTTTATTTTACAATTAAATTTGCTCAAATTATAATTTTAAAGGAGGGCCTTTCATCCCCCAAGTGACTAATGGTGCTTTTTTAATCTTTTGCCCCGGGAGCTGTTGATTAATCTTTCAAGGACCAAAAATTTTTCGGTCATATGAGAAAAACAGTCGAGCTTGTTTACAGAAGGTGTGGTTTTACCAGCGTCTGCTCGTTTTAAGTAAAAGAAACGGTGGTCATTTAAAAAACTGATGAAGTATATCGCTAACTGCCGCTTTATTAAATTTTCATTGAATTTTGTATAAGAACAAATTACCTGTATGCAAGAAATATGTTGGTATTTTTCCTTATGAGCAAATGACGCTTGCACCAAATCATAGCTGAACAGTTAAAAACCTTTATAAAATAGCAACATAATTTGTTCCTGAACATTTTGTTCTGTTTAAATACATATTCCATATGTGTTAATAGAAGAGACATTCTGTATGACAACACTTTTGAGACTTTACCATATATGATATTGATATAACAAATATAAATCTTATAAAATATTTCATTTATAGATACATGTATAGTTTTATACACTTTAAGGCCTTCTATGGGTAAACCTGGAGAATCACCATAATTATGATCTATACTGTCAGTGTTCCCATGAACTAAAACCTTACCAGTTGATTACATGTATGTAATAATGATCTATATTAATGGATGTTTAACTTTTCTTTCAGTCCATGACTTACAAGCATTAGGAGGAGCAAAGGTAAAATACTTGTATATCTATTATTTATGAACAGACATTTACAGTAATAAATACTTGCAGATTTTTTTAGCTTGAATAACATTTCTACTCAACTCTGAAACTTTTTGTACATAAATAAACAAAACACAATAAACAAAACACAAATTAAATTAATTTAAGAACAAAATATACCTATTGTTGTTAATCAATAATTGTAACATGTTGTTTGCTTTTCTTAAGATGAATGAAAAATAATAAAATGTATTGGCTGCAAAAATGATTTAAATTGTGCACTTAGTTTATGTCCACTGATTCTAGTCCTGATAATGTATTTGTCCTAAAATTTAAAGAAAAATATGTTTGCAAGTAAACCAAACCAGGAGATTTATGAAGTTCTCTTAAATCTGTGCTTGTCGTAAATTGCATAAGGTAGTATTGGGTTTACCACACAGATACTTTTAAATACATATTGATCAACGGTCTATACAGTACAATCTTGTTTATCCAGGGCCTTACATTCCATATTTGTGGTTAAGTCTTCAACCTTCATACTTAAGAGAAATCTTCGAGGTTTTTGTTAATTCATACACTGTTTTACTTTTTCCCCATTGCCAGACAATATAAAGCATGCTATATTTTGTGGCTTAAGTCACTTTAATGTGACAATTCTTTTCCCACCAGTATTCCTAGACTTCAGTATCAGATGAAACATTAAGAATTTCCAGTGCATTTTTCTTTCTTTTTCCAGTATAACACATCTCACACCATACACCAGCTGTCATTTGGTGAGGAATATCCTGGTAAAATTAATCCTCTGGATGGTCTAGTTCAGGTTGACGAGTCAAGTAAGTTTAATTTTGACCTTTATACTCCTTAAATTCTTAAAGGAACTCCACTGAAGTTTTTACACATATTTGGACTAGAAGTACTTTTTTCTAGATTTTTTATACCTTTTGATGACGGTCTATACCAAAAAATTTTTTTGCAACATTTCAGATCGTTCGCTCACTTTGTTGAGGATAATCATTTTTAGCTTGTTTGTTTCGAAAAAAAGTCCAGCTTTTATGATCGCTGATGTGTTGTCTCGTCATTGTTGTAGTGAAAAAAACATTAACCCATTATTTTATTTTACAAAAGGTATCAACATGAAACTTTGAATACTTGCTTATCATGACAGTTGTTACACACAGAGCATAATTCTGAAAGCAATATTTTTGCAGTTAAGCCCCTTTTAAACTTAATATCTTTAACTGACAAGTATTAACATGGCATGCCGTGCTCTAGTTACAAAGAAAAAATAACAAAATATGAAAAGGGTAAAAATCAGGCTAAAATTCGTGCTTAAAATTGGTTTTCAATTTTTCCATTTTAAGTCAGCTGATCTAAGGTTTTCAAATTTGATGTTTTTTGGGGCTTTTGAACCTCAGTGGAGTTCCTTTAAATAGACTTAACCAGCATCCTTAACTGTCAATTGTCTATTTTGGAAAAATACAAAATTAATCAACCAACAGCATAGTCAAACTTTATGTATGTTCAGACTGGCCTTGCTTTATACTGGTGGCAAAGGCTAAATTTAGTTTCAATTCCAACAGAGTAAGTGTTAATAGGTTTTGATACAGTTTGGGTGTTTATACAATTAATTCTCTTCCGTATATTTTCCAACAAATGAGCCGCGTCACGACAAAACCAACATAATGGGTTTGCGACCAGCATGGATCCAGACAAGCCTGCGCATCCGCACAGTCTGATCAGGATCCATGCTGTTCGCTATCAGTTTCTCTAAGTGTTATAGGGTTTGTAATCGAACAGCATGGATCCTGATCAGACTGCGCATATGCGCAGACTGGTCTGGATCCATGCTGGTCGCAAATGCATTACGTCGGTTTTGACATGACACGGCTCAAATGCTCTCTTCATAAGAGGCTGACATCTTATCCACAGCTCTAACCATATAACAAAGTGTTGCAAATTGAAAGATCAATATCTGGTTTTGTAGTACTTTTTACTTCATCATAATTTAAACAAACATATATTGAAAGCATATTTTTTACAAATGGTCTAAATTATAACTATGCAATGTATGCATCACATTGTAACATATGGTAACACATCTTTAAGTCTTCATTAACAAGATTTGTTCAGGCTAAACACTAGTAAATACATGTACTTCAGCCGATTAATTTCAACTGTAAGATATGTGTAAATTAAAATCTACAATGAACAACATAAGAATTTAAATGGTGCCCATTGTTTTTCCCCATAGATTTATGGAATATGATAATAGAAATGACCATGCATGTGTTTAATGTATTTTATACATTCAAAATTTATGCCTGAGAACAAACAAAAATTTAAACCGTATTTTAGTAATATTTTAACCAGTATGCATAACATGTTACTGTCTATATTTTGTATTTCTTTTAATTAGGAGTTTATTTTCTTGTTCTTTTTCTTCATTTCTTTTTCATTACAAAAATTATGAAGCAATTCCAGAAGCTGTTATGGTCAATAAAAATATTCACTTTTCTTCCAAGAGGTTAAGCACTGATAGAATTGCCTGACCGGCAGTTTTCTTATTGTTTAGTTTGATTAAATGAAACACACTGCTAGCAACGAATTCCTGACCCTATTGCCATAAAAGTTCCAAATGTTCCGGCACCTTGTAAGCTGGATTTTCCGACTGTTTGAAAAAGTTCACGACCGCGTGCTCCGTATCTACAAAAAGAACGAATAATGATATTATATGTCATATCAAAGTGTATGAAAAAAGTGAAATATAAATATTAAACTTTGGTTGGTTCCATTATGTGGATTAGGGAAAAATCAATCTGCTAAGTTTCCCACCAGCATATTTTACCTAGCCAAGATAAATAAAAATATTTTAGAAATTTCTGCTGACTGCTCTAATTTAAAGTTTTTGGCTACTGTTAGATTTGGTTTATACAGAATTTATTTTAGTTGTTTAGGAAGCTATAAACTGTGTGTGTTTTGTTCTTTTTTTTAAGGACACAACAACTTGCCCTGACAAGGTTCAAACCCATGCAGTTAGCAATCATTTATTTTGATTACTAGTCTGACATGTTAACGACTAGGCCAATTTGCCACTCAATAAATAAAATACAAGAGTATAAAACTAAGATTTATGGAGTGCACTGGGCATATATCAAATTGTATCTCAGGTTCCCCTTTGTGCATTATTTAAAGCACAAACAGGCACATTGGTAGAACCCCAAACCATGCTTAAGCTAGCTCGTAATAATCCAAAGTCCCTGATAGAATTTGCGGCCAAGCGATTTGAAGTCAGTGACCTTAATTACTTGGCCACATACACCCCAGATTCTGTATTTGGTAATTACATGTACACAAACCTAAAAGCTTGAAATCCACCGAAGAGTACACCTGTTGCTAAACCAACACTGAAGCCCATCATAAAACCTAATTTGATTCGATCCCAACAACTAGGACCTTGTCTGTAACTTCCTTGTGGTACTGGCATTTCAAATGTTCTGAAATGGAGAATATGTATGCTAGTATATATGTATAATAATGTCATTACAAGTAAAACCATGTGCAATGTGTTGTTTAAAATTCTTTAAAACTGAATTGTTTTATGTATGAAACAAAAATCAAGTGAGAATGAATTGTTAGAAGTTGTTTTTCATACATTTGTATGCTAATATGCAATGTGGCCCTGTACCAACTTCGGAAGTGTTCAAGTCAACCTTCATTTAAAAACCCATTATGTTTGTTTGTTTAAATAAATGTTTAAAGAGTTATCACTAACAAAAAGAAATTTAAAGAGTTGGCAGTGTATTGTTTGTAAAAGACATATCAAGACAAGATGTTTTATGATTGATAGTTTGATACATAAATAAAGTTTTTAGATTGAATTTTGCTACAATAAATGTTATTATGTTAAACACTGTTTGTCCTTAATCGCGAGTGGCGATACACTTTGAACAATATCTTCTACAAGAAAATATCTATATTATATAAAATATTATATATAATATAAGTAGGCAAAACATATGGAGCACTTATACAAAGTTATAGAATCTGTCCGCAACAAAATCCATGTTTTTATAAAATCCTAACCCTCTAACCCTAACCCTAGAAGTTATTTGAGTAATTTAAAAGAAAAACATATATTTTGAAGAAATAATATTGGGTAAAATCACAATGTTGAAAATAGCTGTGGACAGATTCTAAAGTATGGCCAAAAATACATATCAATATATAAATTATTCCCCCTTTCTCTATAAATTCACATTCTTTCATCAATAAAACTTTTTAATTTCCATCAGTAAAAACTTGAAAATGTTAAACAATGAAAGATATATGAAAATATATAATATGTACAATTAGTTTGACTAGACTTTCTAGACAAGTAAAAAAAAATTTTTGTAAATTTTAAAGACATCTTCACTGACTTGAAAAATGCAAATGTCTTACAATTTATAACCATGTCATCAAAGTAAATTGTCATCATACAAAGAAAAACGATGCTATTCAATTTCAAATATAATGTATTATGAAATACCCGACCGGTGTTTCATCTGTTATGGTTCGAAATTTAATGAGGACGAATTAAGTTTACAAGTCGCAAAGTAACCCTTAGTTGAGTATGCTTTAATTTATAACAATTACTAACTGTAGGAAAAAAGAGAACATCAGTATTAAACTATAATTACCGTTTTTTATTTCGTATGAAGTGAAAAATGTTTCATAGGATTTGACATGCAATGTGCTAGGTCACACGGAGACCATTTTTATTTCCGAATCTCGGTAACTTTCGGCAATGTACGGAAATTGACGAAGTGTAATTGATATACACGTCAGCAATATAGTCTTATTTATCAACGCCTTTTGTCGTCAAGGCCAAGTGGTCTAGGGGTATGATTCGCGCTTCGGGTGCGCGAGGTCCCGGGTTCGAATCCCGGCTTGGCCCAACTTTTTATTATTTTTTTTTTTAAATTCAGTATTATTGTTACTGCACTAAAGACAACAGTAAAAAGGTCTCATATGATTAGAAAAACAGGAAGTGATTGACTGAATTTACATTTAAGACATGTACTATAAAAAAAATTATGTTTTTTTTTTTAGCTCAAACAATGTTCCAGTATTTTATCAAGATTGTACCAACAACTTACACAAATGTTGATGGAGTGGTAAGATTTTTTTTCATACTAGTATATGTCGTTTACTATCTATAATTGGCAATTGTTTCAAAATATTCATGTCCCAGTCCATCATTAGTGTAACTTATTAAACTTGTCAAAGAGTCATAGAGATATTTTTTAATTAGGCAAAAACAATCATATACAAGGCTATTTTGTGTGTGCTTTGTGAAGAAACCATATAATACAGTTTTGATGGCAAAATTAAAAATTTTATGAAAAAAATAAAATAAAAATTAAGCTATTACTATTTATATTATTAGTTATATATAAAGATTGTTGACAGGTTATATGGCCCTATATAAACGGCTATTTGTAAATATAACCCGAGCAGCTAGGCGAGGGTTATATTGCAAACAGCCGTTTATATACGGCCATATAACCTGTCAATTATCTTTATAACGAATTTATTATACAGCACGCATCATTTTTTAGAGAAAAAAGTAAGATTTCTTCATGAATCGACAGTAGCCGTGTATATAAAACTATATAAACGTCACGATTATCCAATGAAAAGCGACGTTACAAACGTGCAGTATTATAATAAAACATATGGCTTGCACTAGCAGCAGTTTAAACTGGATTGTGAAACTTGTGCTAGTTCTTGCAACATAAATTGATCATTTTGCGACAAATCAGCTTCCTGTGAGAAACTCTTCAGCTAGCTTATGGCTAAAGAAAGTCAGTGGTTCTACTCAGGTGCCCGTTCATGCCTGAAATAATGCACAGAGGGGCACCTGATTTGCAATATGACCTCTCCTGTGTTAATGCAATGTAAACCCAACTAAAAATATTTTTAAAAAAGAATCACCTTCCTGGAACTAACCAATACTGGTATCATATGAGGAAACATGGGCTTAAACCTATGATCCCTGGTTTGAGAGGTAGACACCTTAACCACTAGGCCACTGCTATCCTGGTGTTGGCATTTACCTTGGTCAAGGTAAATAAGGTTTGTGAGCAGCCTCAAGGTTACAATGAATATAATCTTGTCTTTGGGATCATGATTGTTGGTAACAGTCAAATTTATACCCATAGCTCTAGCATGATTTTTAGAATAGGAAAAAGGCAGGTTGATAGTCATGGTGCTTAAGTTTTTCTTATATAACTTCAAATACTTACAGCTATTATAATTAAACTAAAAAAATGTTGATGTAAATCACTGAGTTCTACCCGCAGCACCTTTTTCAGGTCAAAGGTCACTCGGACCTGTAATAACAAAACATAAAATTTGCCTTTGAATCAAAGAACAATGTCTGGGACATTCAAATTTTTATGTAGATGTACCTTCATAAGATCTACGTTTCGCACTCATTTTCAGTTCAAAGGCCAAGGTCACTAGAACTTGTAATAGCAAAACTTAGATTGGCATTTAAGTCAATGCGCATTGTCCTGGGAACCTCAAACTTAAGATGTATATGCACAAACATTTTCAGGTCAAAACAGAATGGTTATAGAGAACTTTGTTAACTTTTTACGATTAAGTTTTAGTTCTGCCATTAAAACTTGACATATGGATGCAGAGTTCTGCCTTAAATCTCCATTTTTAGGTCAAAAGTCAATTTATCTCTTCAAAAACATCTATAAAAAATATGCAATTACTATCCAGCATCAAGAAAAGTGGAGGTATCTGCTCCTCAGACAACTTTTGTTTTACTGAGTAATTTCCCTTTGTGAACTTTAAAAAATTTCTGTGTTTTCAAGGTAGGTATTTAAGTTCACTGATTGAAACACTTCTTTCAAACATGGATTTCACTGAATTATCTCCCTTTTGTGAAATTGCTGCATGTCTCTTGTTTTACTATAGCTACCATGTGCTGAGATTAGTTGGTTGTGCCATTCTTGCGACTTCTCTTTTTTATATGCTCTGTGAAATTTCCAATTCATTTATTATTAATATTATTATTATTATTATTATAATCATTACGAGATTTCTATTTTTCTTTTTTTTTTTATTTCAGACTGTAGCTACTAACCAATTTTCTGCCACAAAACATTCAAAAGTCATTGGTTTACTAGGAGACTCAGGTTTACCAGGAATGTTTGTTACCTACGAACTTTCACCTATGATGGTTAAATATACAGAAAAAAGAAGGTAAAGAAATAAGTACTGATCCATTGTTTTATTGTGTATATCAGTCCTGTATTACTTTATATTTTGCTATATGAATTGCTAGTCGTTAAATAGTAATTAAGTTAAAAAGGAGTCAAATATTGATTACTTTCAATTGCAGAGTAACCTTATTTTATTGACCTCAGGTTGTAAAGATTACCCATGAAAATAGTTCTTATTAAGTCAATGTGGTGCTTTTATTAGTTAATGGCAGCAACTTATTATTCCCATTATGTTACAAGTGCAGACCAAGATCAGCCGGTACATTAATGCAGTATGATCATGGTCTGCACTGTTTGCTATTCTAGTCTGTACATATTTTGAAATACTCCCTAACATAGTGGATAGTTTTGTCCAATAATCAAACAGCATCAAAAAGTCATTTATTTACAACATCAGGAAAGTTTGAACATGTCATATATTTTAACAAGAAAAAAACAATAGTTCACTGGTATAAGTTAAGTGTTGAAGTAGACAATGAAAACCAGAATTTTTTTGGAAGTTCGATTTAGTGTTTTGTAAATAGTCAGGTAAATGATTGCATGTATATCCTTTAAAGAGAAAAAAGATATTGCACATCTTCAAAAAACAAACTCACTATGGTCAATTATAAGGAAATGCTCTAAAAACAGTTTCATAGTACTGGTATCACATTACATACATAGTGAAATCTGAAATTATGCTCATAAAATACATGTATTTACTATTTTTTCAGATCTTTTATGCATTTTCTCACAGGGGTATGTGCAATTATAGGAGGAATTTTCACAGGTATTTATTTTTCTATTTATAAGATAATGCATAATTACACAAATGTAGACCAGTGTTCAGAAATGCTTTTTTGTAAATTTCTAATAGTTTTGTCCAGAAGCAAATAAATTATAGACTGTTGTACTTTTTATCTTGACTATTATATTTTGTATAATAGGCGGAGCTCTTTGACAAATCCAGGCATTGTGACTCTGTAAAAATGGTATTGCACAGCCATGCATATATTTTGAAGTGACATTATTTGCAATTTACAAACATATTGAAAGATGCGCTAAATATTAGCATTATACTACAGTTGTGTCAATGAAAAATAACTATTTTTCACTTTAAACCGGTTTTTTTTTGTATGTGATTAATAGAATATTAAATTTGTGTAAGTTCATTACTGATTTAGTTGAATAAAATAATATCATGAACCCGAGATGCTCGCTAATATAATTTTATTCAACTTGTTCAATAAATTCAGAATTGAACTTACACTTATTCAATATCCTCTATGTATATGTATATTTTGCTTTACAGACTGTCATATTTGGATGTTTAGTTCATGATGGCACCTTTATTTTTCAGTGGCTGGTCTTATAGATTCTATGATATACCATTCAGCACGTGCATTACAGAAGAAAATAGAGCTCGGAAAAGCAACCTGATAACAGATATACAGTATTATTATATATAGATATATATATTCAATTGTTTTTATTATATTTTATTATTTATCCAAAGTCATGTTACAAACATTCATTTCACAAAAGTATAAACAGCAATACATGTAGTAGCAATCTGCATGAACTTTGACCTTTTGAAGTTTTTCAATAAAAAGAATGACATCATTTAGAGAAAGCGACTCATGTTGCACCTAGATATTCATATTACATGTAAGGTGCAGATAACACTTCCTAACACTGACATTAACAATGGAAAATCCATTCTTGTATATCAGACTGGTGTTTCCGTTACTTTTACCCATGCTGGAAATTTCATCAACATGGGAGTGCCAGGTGAGTTGCATGCTTTAAAATGAGGTCAAACATAATGCATGTTGTGAATGAACTGTGTTTGAGGCAAGCCTTATAACCACTCAATGGATGGATACCCTCTACAGTTATTTCAATCTGAACCACAACATTTTATGACAGATATTATTAGTTTTATATATATAAAAAGAAAGAAAATATTACAAACATAACCTATTTTGAGTTTCTATAAATTGTTGTAGTTGTTTTTCATAATAATAGAGATCAAATTAAGCTTTCATAACAAAATTAATACAAAAAAGTTAAGTTTACAGTTCAATCACGGTTTTAATTAAAAACTGTCGTAAAAGCAAGTGAATATGATGGCCACTGACCTTACTGACTTGACACAAGTGATTTACATTGTAGATGTGTTTTATTTCTAGTGTTATACCTTAACCACACTAAATATCTTAAAATTGATTTGTCTGTCTATCAATCTGAACAAAACAATTCAGCATTTTTAAGGAAAATTCCAAAATATCTTCTGACTAAATATGAAACAATGATTACCATGATCAGCCAGCATGGACATCTCCACTGGTTGCATCAGTTAGAATTAGTTTCCAGTAGCATTTTTTGCTACTTTTTTTTCTCCTTGAATTGTAAGCTTAATTATTTTTATTATTTGTAAGCATTTTATGTTTTCATCCTGTTGAACATTTTGTCCCATTACAAAGCCTGGGTTTTATATAACAAATGTACCTTGATGAAAAAATGGGACCAATTAAATATTAAAGTAGTTATATGCATGCATTATTTTAGTTACAAGTGATTAATTTCAATGTTATCATTAATGATTATTATGTTCAATGTAAAATTTAACCAGTCATAAAGAAGGTGCTAGCCTGCATATGTAACCCTGACACTTCTAAATTTATATAATGGACTGACTCTGTTTTGAATTTGGATCTGTCCATTTGTAGTTTTAGGGGCTTCAGTTGCTAGTCTTTAAAGTTAAACCTTATGTGCTAAATTTATAAAATGGGCTAACCCTGCTTTGCATTTGGAACTGTTCATTTGTAAATTTAAAGGGTTTCAGAATCCGGTTACAAAAACTTAGTAGCCAATTTGATAAACAAGTTTGACAAGTCTATACAGATAGTCTAAGCTTAATGAGGGTATATTTGCCTTTTCTTGGTCTGAGAGAACACACCTCTGGCATGACATCTTTCATCGACATCCCCTCTAAAAGAAACACAGATTTGCAGGGTGCCATGACATTAATATTGTTGGTAACGGAAAGTTTTATTATTCAAAAATTTATTATTATTCCCTGCGGTCTGGAGACCGCAGGGTATTGGTACGCGTTTAACTTTTGAGGCATGGAGGAGCACGTGACATGTTTTCAGTACATGGAGGAGCATGTGATCTGTAAACCGTACATGATTGGTTAATTGACCTTTTCAAAAACCTGGCTAAATACCGTTTGCCGATACGTTACGGATTTACCTCTAGGGAATTAGTCAGAATTACACCTAATTAAGAACAAAAAATTTTTGCGTGATATTTCTAATTTTCTATCATTATTTTACCATTTAAGGTGGAAAGTTGAATGATGTGATTGAAAATTATCAATGTTTCTTTAATATGTATCTCAAATTTTACAAACAATAAATTGTTTATACTGAAAATCTACAAAATTAAAATATTCGTAGTGGAATCTGCCATAATAAATAGAGATATTTTTTGCGTAAACTTGTACGTGTGTTTACTTTATTTAATTTTTTTTGCTCTAAATTATTCATAAAGTGGTAGGCCTATTTAATCATTTTCTTACAAAGAAATAATTGTTTTATGTTCGACCTGCTTCGGTAATCAACGGTCACCAGTTTCCAAAGAACTTCTTCTATATTGATCGAATATTGTCAACTATATTCCTGATACAAACGTTTATATATCCCCCCCCCCCCCCAAGAAAAAAAAACAAACAATGTTGAAAATAGTTAAATGAAATATCTTTATATCATTATAAATGTTCCCCGCAGGAAACCATTTTACTTGTATATAGTTTTCTTTCTTTCTGAAATAATGAATACTTAGATCAGATTAGATCAGGTTTTCTTCGCCTGTATATAAAGTCATGTTAGTCTGCTCAAACATACTCTATCATCTATCTCATTACAGAATCTATATTGTTGATGTATAGTTCTGGACTTCTTTTGCATTTTCAACCCAGTAAATTGACTATTTCATAATTTAAACTGGGGCTGTTCTTTCTACAAAGTATTCACAGCTTGTGGAAGTCACTTGACAATTGTTAAGCATTTGTTTAAACTCATTCAGCCATGTGCACTACTATTTACATTACTCTGACAAAGAAATGAAAAAATTTAAAAAAAAAACATGTTCTATTGTGAATTTACTGAAATAATATTGCTTGAAATTTGAATTCTTTGCTATTGTTAAGTCTTTAGTTTACTTCATGATGTTCATTGTATGTTAACTCTTTAATTAATCAGATTTTCATTCTGAACCATTTCTTGTTTATATTATTATGTAACATATTTAGATTTTCTATGCAACTTTTATAAATGTTGTTAATGTGTTAAAGTTTTTACTTTGAGATGTGAACAAGAACAATATAACGATTGTTTCATTTGCCATATTTGTGCTTGTTATGATACTGGTGGAAAGTTAGTTTATTTTAATGGTAGAAATTGTTTTTAATCTTTCATTGTTCTGTACTGTTGTAGTATAACACTTAACCTGCCGAATTAATTGATTTGCCCAGTTTTTAATTTGAAATAGTCCATTTCAAAGTGCAAAGAAATATGATATAAAAAATGAGCTTATATAACAGTATAAAGCCATGTTAGCATGCAAGGTTGTGCAGGCTCACCTGCCTCTATACTAGTGACAAAGTCAAGTCACATTTAGTTCCAACAGGTTAAGGGCGGAAAAGATTTTTGGCAGGTTAAATGGTTAACGATAAGTGATTTCTTTACCAGTATTTACAACAGCTTGTGTATATATATTTTTTTTACACATCTTCAAATGAAAATCACCCTTACCGTTGTGATGTACTATAATATTTACAGAGTTATAGAAAGAGTTTGAAAGACTGAATTATGCAGGAAAATTGTCACAAAATGTAGATTAGATTGTAAAATGCCTTTCTTGATTAATATACCTTGGATTGAAATATTTAGTTTTAAGTTAAGCTAGTCATGATTTCAATGCTATTTCGGTTTAATTTCTTATATTATAAAGAATTAGAAATAAAAGTGAATTTAAACAGAAACACACAACTGTACCATAGGCTTAATTTAATTGAAGATTGATTAATTGCGTGATAGACCACCTTCAAAACCACTTACGATTAACACATTAAACTTTGCACACTTCTCCAGATTTTCAAAAGGTAGATCAAACTACCAAGACATGGAGCTGAAGCATACATTTTTGATTGAATTATTCCATTTTGTAAATTTACAAACTTATAAAATCCTGTATTACGATTTATTATAAAGAATTGAAAATTTTCTGGCACTTCCAGGGAGGGAAAATATTTCTTTTTCTTTGTGTATGTATTTACTAGTATATGTAATAAGAGTGTAATAGAATGTTTTACGCAAATGCTCAAAGGGACTCCACTGAGGGTTTTTAGCGTGAAGTTTGGACCAATAAGTTATGTGGAAATTTTCAGACCTTTCCCTCACCCCAGAGTAATAATTTTTATTATGCAAAATGACCCCAAAATGAAAAGCGTTACAATGCTTTTTGCTCAAATCAGGCTAAAAATTGCACACAAAATTGATACAAAATTTAATTCTGAGTATATTTCCTTACTATCTTTTGCAGATTTTTCCATTTATGTGCCTCACTTTCTCTATGTTAGAATTTCAAATTTTATGTATTTAGGCTTTTTTTTTACCTGAGTGGAGCTCCTTTAATTATATATTTTTTATTTATGTACCAGTGACTATGATTTTAGAAATCCAGCAAACTTGCAAAACTACCATAACAAGGGCTTTGTAAGTCATATAACATAAAGGAAGAATAGTTTTTTCACAAAGTCCTGAAATAATGCTGCCATTTTTATCACAATGTTTTATACTAATCTTTAAGTTCCATTAAGCTCCAGAAATACTATTATTTTGATTTCTGAAGTGCTTTATTTTTGTTGTACTGTTCCAATTTTTCTGAAATGTTACTCATGCATTGTCCATCTTTTGCTTCTTTTATTTCATAAAGCTATAGTGATTTGTGTAGAAGACAAAATACCACTTTGTTTATGTTTTGCTACTTATATGACAAATTATTTCACATTCAAAACTGTTTTCTTTATGTACTAAGCATCTAACATGCTGTAAATCAATTATCTAAATGAGCCGCGTCACGACAAAACCAACAATAATGGGTTTGCGACCAGCATGGATCCAGACCAGCCTGCGCATCCGCGCAGTCTGATCAGGATCCATGCTGTTCGCTATCAGTTTCTCTACTTGTTATAGGGTTTGTAAGCGAACAGCATGGATCCTGATCAGACTGGGTGGATGCGCAGGCTGGTCTGGATCCGTGCTGGTCGCAAACCCATTATGTTGGTTTTGTCGTGACGCGGCTCAAATGTATTCATTTCTGAGGCTTCATGTGTCATTATGTGTATATAGATATTATAATTCGTAAACTTACATCATTGTAATGTCCAAAACAAAAACCAAAGGTACATGTAATTGTTTGTGTGTAGCATTGAAATATGTTTCATAGAGTGAGCACCAGTTGTATAGCTAGAGTTAGCCAAGTGATATTTGCACGAGTGTCATAGCCAGGTAGTTAAAATAGAACAGCTGATGTTCTCAATTGGAGGAACTTTTTTTCATCTTTAATGTTAAACTATCACTCATTAATTCTGAAAGTGGTGTGCTCTTTTCTATGTAAACATTGTCGAAACTCAAGGGTACTGATTTCGCTGAACAACATACAAATGAAGTTAATATACGTAATAAGTACGCATGGATTACCACGGATGCTATGCAATATGTATGTACTAGATTGTAACTTTACCATGTTAATGTTGAAAGAAAATTATCCCTGAAATTTGTAGTTTTGTTATTAACTCAAAGCAGACAATTGTCACTGTAGTTCAAAGAACATTTTACTGTTATACATTGCATTTTAGCTAAAATGTTTGTTTATTATCAATATATTTTGCATAGACTATTAAAATACAGTTTGGCAAATTTTATTCTGACAAAATTTTCAAGCAATTATAAGGCTTCAGTTATTTTTGATAAATCATTTTAAGCTACTTTTACTAAATATTTCATGTCAGCAGAAAATTATTATTCATTTCTTTTTTCTTTTATTTTTCAGTTGAATATTCGCTTAAGAATTATTGAAGTGTTGAAAAGATTATTGGCTCAATTTGATAAACATGAACAAACTGATCAGGAAACGATGACCTAACAAGATAGTTTCTTGCCAATTGGTTATGGTCGCTGACTCCAAACCCCTTGCCCCTATCCAGCTAGCATAAGAAAAATCGTTAGTTCCACTCCGGTACCTGAAATAATGCATCAAGGGGCACCCAAGGTCTCCCTCCACCAGTTAAGCTGGAAAGTTGCCATATGACCTTTTAGGCGGTACTGTATTTTTGCAATGTAAAACACAATATATGTCCCAACCCAGGGATAATGGGTTTGATCTCTACTGGGCCACAACAATGATTTCTCCAATGACACCAGCACTGTAAAGTTCTTGGAAATGTTTCCTGTTATCACACTGGTTAGTTCCAAGGAGAGGACTAGTGTTTCCTGATATCACATCCACACCAGTACTGGTTTGTTCCAGGAATGGACTAGAGGGTTGTTCAAAATAAGCTTTCAGTCTTGATATAAAACTTATATCTAAATGAAATTATTACAAGTTACGCTTATAAATTTTTAGCTCACCTGTCACAAAGTGACAGGGTGAGCTTTTGTGATCGCTTTTCGTCCGGCGTCCGTCCGTCCGTCGTCCGTCGTTCGTCCGTAAACTTTTACTTTAAATGACATCTCCTCATAAACCACAAGGCCAATTTCATCCAAACTTCACAGGAATGTTCCTTTGGTGGTCACCTTTAAAAATTGTTCAAAGAATTTAATTCCATGCAGAACTCTGGTTGCCATGGCAACCGAAAGAAAAAACTTTAAATATCTTCTTTTAAAAAACCATAAGAGCTAGAGCTTAGATATTTGGCATGAAACATCTTCTAGTGAGTGTCTACCAAGTTTGTTCAAATAAAAGCCCTGGGGTCAAAATTGGCCCCGCCCCGGGGGGTCATTGATTTTCCCTATATGCATATAGTGAAAACTTAAAAAATCTTCTTTTAAAGAACTCAAAGAGCTATGGCTAAGATATTGAGCATCAAACATGTTCTAATAGGTGTCTATCAAGTTTGTTCTAAGAAAAGCCCTGGGGTCAAAATTGGCCCCGCCCCAGGGGGTCATTGATTTTCCCTATATGCATATAGTAAAAACTTAAAAAAATCTTCTTTTAAAGAACCAAAAGAGTTAGAGCTAAGATATTTAGCATGAAACATGTTCTAATAAGTGTCTACCAAGTTTGTTCAAATAAAAGCCCTGGGGTCAAAATTGACCCCGCCCGGGGGGTCATTGATTTTTCCCTATATATGCATATAGTAAAAACTTAAAAATCTTCTTTTAAAGAACTCAAAGAGCTATGGTTAAGATATTTAGCATCAAACATGTTCTAATAGGTGTCTACCAAGTTTGTTCAAATAAAAGCCCTGGGGTCAAAATTGGCCCCGCCCCGGGGGTCATTGATTTTCCTTATATGTGTATAGCAAAAACTTAAAAAATCTTTTTTGAAAAAACCCAAATAGCTAGAGTTAAGATATTAAGCATGAAACATCTTTTAGTGAGTGTCTACAAAGTTTGTTCAAATAAAAGACCTGGGGTCAAAATTGGCCCTGCCCCGGGGTCATTGATTTTCCTTATATGTGTATAGCAAAAACTTAAAATCTTCTTTGAAAAAACCCAAATAGCTAGAGTTTAGATATTAAGCATGAAACATATTCTAGTAAGTGTCAAAGTTTGTTCAAATAAAAACCCTGGGGTCATAACTGGCCCGGCCCCAGGCGTGTCATTGTTTTTAACTATATGTGTATAGTAAAAACTTTAAAAAAATCTTCTTTTAAATAGCCCAATGAGCTAGAGCTTAGATGTTTAGCATGAAACATTTTCTTATGGGTGTCTACCAAGTTTGTGCAAATAAAAGCCCTGGGGGTTGGGGCGGCCTATATACAGGTGAGCGACCTCAGGGCCATCATGGCCCTCTTGTTTAATAACTGAACCAGATCTTTTTTTTTTTTCAAAATTACTGTAAACTGACATGAAATCAATGTCTTTTTTCCATGTAAGTAACCTTTGTTCCATCTTCAAATTTTGTTAAAAGTTGTAATTTTGTATTTCTTTTAACCTTACAGGTGGAGTTTTCTTGTTTTTATCAATTTTCACAATTATGAAAAATCTTTTATATGTAATAATGTATTTTGTTTATTACTGGGCCATTTTTTTCTTTTTAAAGAAAATATAAAAACACTGGTGGTGTAAAGAAAATATTCAGTTTTGCTTATTTCTCTTTCCCTGGAAAATTCATTGCAGCATCAGTGGCCGAGTGGCTTGAACTGCCGACATGAAATCACTCACTAGGGTGAGTTTTATCCAACCAGGGACTTTGTATCCAAAGGTCTAGGCCATGTAGTTACAGGCAAGATCAGTTAAATGTCTGAGCAAAATAAATAAATGATTCATTTACATGAGGGAATAAGCCAGTTAGATTATACATTATCAGTTTATATTTACTTTGATGCCTGAAATAACAATCAGAAGGGTACCTAAAGGTTTTTGTGGAAAGATACTATTTGACCTTAACACTGTTGGCATTAGGAAAGTTAGATTATTTTCTCCACTTCCAAGTAATTTGTTCATCCATTTCGTCTGTGGAATCCTGAATGAAGCTTTATCTTCCATATCTTATGCCCTCCCCCAACATGAATTCAAAGATTATTGGCTGAATCTTGTATAATGTACTTGTCTTGCTTTAGAATAGAATATCAAATCAAGTGAATTTGGTATCCATACAATTGTGTTGAAATAATTATGCAAATGGATTTGACTGATTACCACAGACTTGGGGTCAATCATTAATCTTTAGCCTGCCAGCAGCAACCCACTCTACCCTTGTGACCAGTGCAGGCCAAGGTTAGCCAGCACATCTGTAATTCACCGTTCACTTTTCCCTAAAAGTGAATACACCAGATTATGACCAGAAAGATGAAGGAGTCCATTTCAGATAGTTAATATGGTAAGGGTTAACACTGCTTAAACTGAATACACAAGATCTTGGCTTGTAGTAATGACTAGTAATTACCAAACAATTCTATACAGAGTAGCAAAATATAAGAGCTAAAGGCAATAATACCGTATTCTACATTGTTGATATTCACTATATGCAGTAAGAAATGACCTGGTTCAAGCCCTATATATAAGGAGGAAAATTAATAAGAAACAAAAACACTTTTTATCGTAATATTTGTATTTAATTGAGCATGGAATTATACAAATAATTACAAAGATGCCATGAAAGTTTGGTAACTAAATGAAAAGAATTGGTCATTGAAGAAACATAAACTTATTTCAAATGTTGTATATAAACAAGTTATATGGTTACAACATGGTAAAATTTATATTGATATTAACTTATATTATAAAACAATATAATATCATGAACTTGATCTTATAACACCAAATATCATGAACTGATTTATAAATATGAATATTCATTAAACATAGCCTTTGAGTTATCAATCAAATTCAACATTCATAGAGGCATTTATAAATGTGTATATCAAATCATGAACCATTATAAAAAAGAAAGAAAGAAAGCCATGTGGTTATTAAGGCATTGTGTAATGAACTATTTTTATCATGAACGAGGGTATTTGAACTGGGACATTCATTAACTATTTCTATATACAATATGGAAATACAATGTACATCACTAACATGCTTAAGTGCTATCATTTGCAGTTTTAAGTGATATCCAATGCAGTTGTATTTGATATTTAATTGTCATATTGCCAATCATCAACTATTTTTACAGAAAATCATGAACAATCTTTAATGGGACTCCTTTGCAATTCTTAAAATAATCATAACTATTTTAAAAACTGGACCAAAGGGTATTCATAGTAGTTTCACATGATGTTTAACTGTCATCCTTGCAACCATATACTATATATATTTAATAGGTTTAACATATTTATTTTAGCTTGATTGCGAAACAAGTTCTTGCAACATATATTAATCACTTTCTAGTGCACTTCCTGGAACCACCCTTGGCCACCATTCCCCTTCTTTACCATATACTATAACATGCACAATTAATGAATTAACAGTGTACATTCTAAAGATTCAAGTTATTTACACAAGAAAGCTTCAATGAGTTTCACTAAGTCTGTAGCAATGTAGTTTGCCAAATATCAAATCTCTGGGCATTGCTTTTTTCCGTACAAGTCTTTATAAACTAAGTGACCCCCAGGGTAGTGTCAATTTGACTCCAGGGATATGATTTATAAGACTTTTGTAGAGGCCCATCTATAGATCATTTCTGTGAAACTTGGTCAAAATCTATGTAGTGGTTTAATTTATAGACAACAACAAATGACAGGCACATTGACATCACAAAAGCTAACTCCCAGCATAGCACTTTGTGCTCAGGTGAGCTAAAACTACAATGAGTTATGAAAAACAAAATGAGCCGCGTCACGACAAAACCAACATAATGGGTTTGCGACCAGCATGGATCAAGACCAGCCTGCGCATCCGCACAGTCTGATCAGGATCCATACTGTTCGCTATCAGTGTCTACTTGTTATAGGGTTTGTAAGCGAACAGCATGGATCCTGATCAGACTGCGCGGATGCGCAGGCTGGTCTGGATCCATGCTGGTCGCAAACCCATTATGTTGGTTTTGTCATGACGCGGCTCAAACAGTGTCTGACCAATAATCATTCCTAATGCATTTGACTAATGAGATCACATAGAAGTATGAACTATTTCCTAAATAAAATTAGCCATTTATTTATTCTATCAACTGCTTCCCAAAATTCATTGAATTAAAAAAAAAATTCATATGCATATCTTTGATTTGAACATTTTTCATACTCATTATTATTTCATGGGACACAAAAAATTCTTAGAAAATCTGCAAATGAAAACAACAGAATACAACTACAATTCTAACTAAATATTATCCATATTTTTGATCTCCGAGACCTTGACTGTATCGATTCCCTGGACAGGCTGTAATGTCACATTTGCAAAGTTCTGAACTCGGTGACATTTCTGGATATTAGAATTATAATTCCTTTCGTCAAAACCAAACCAGGACTATTTCATAATGCCATATTTTAGTAGCACTTAACATTTCTTACTTAAAAAGTTCACTTGGTCCCGTACAATTTCTTTTTCAAAGTCAGTACGGACGTGGAGGCATTCCGTAAGTCATTAAATTTGGTTGTGCATTTTGAAACAAAATTGTCCCTCCAAGTTGTTGTTGGGCGATCTGTTGTTGAGGCTGAACTTGAAGTGGGTATATTGTCTGTTGTATGAGCGGCTGTGAGAACATCATGCGTGGGTTACCTTGTTGTTGCTGCTGTGACACAGGCAGATTTGAACGTTGCTGTACTTGCATCGCCATCTAGAAGTAAAAACATTAGTTAGAATTTTGTTCCAATTTTTTTTATCCAGGTTTTAAGTCACATCGACACTGTAATGATCATTGGTCATTTTCTTCACAAGTGGAGGAAGGATATGGGTTTACTTCCTGTATGATTCCTGCCATAAACAGACACCTATGTAGGACAACCTTCTTGAAAGCTTCCTAACAAACATTGAATGGACCAGCAAACAGTAACATTGCTCTGTACTTTTATAGCATAGATTTATCATTATTGAACCCTGAACAAGCACTAACTCTGTCAATACTTTATATGAAAATTGGACTTGCTGTCTCAATAGAACTGTTAACTATTATGAGAGGGATTTCAATATATCAGCCTTACAATGAGCAGCTGAACCATTTTGTTTTATATCTGTTTTTAATGCTGATTTCAACACAGATTTCGTCATATATTTCCATGGTCGCCTCACCTAACCATCTATCCTGGATATCTTACCAGTACTTACATGTACCAATTTCTCCAAAAGTTAATGACAACTTATCCCACATGATTTCTGAATCACAATGAAAGACAAATTATTATTTGAATCATTAGACTCAATGACCCTGGGTACAGGTAGTCATGGAGAAATTTCATCACGCCGGAGGATCCAGTCAGCCATCCCAAGATAACAATCCCCTGCCATCCATATTGAGGTACGTACCCTGTGCCAGTTATCCCAATTCTTTACTGATGGCATAAATCCAAACCAAAATGGGTTAAAATATTTTTTTTATAGGAAAGTATGTATATGTATTGCAGTCATTAAAGAAAACCTCTTCATTTAATTTTTACAAAAAATAAAATAAAATTTACCTGTTGTTGACTTGGGAATCTATTTCGTTGTAATTGTTGTAACATATTTGGCTGCATCTGTTGTTGCATGTTGAACATCATATTTCCAGGTGCTGATCCCGGCTATAACAACAAACATTAATGTTACACTATAATGATCCAGCGTAAAAAAAAACAAAAACCTTTTTTATATCAAATATGCATAAAATTTGTAAATAATCTCAGTTCTCAATCAGGATTTTTAAAGAAACTTTATAATCCATAAAGACAAGGATGGGTAATCTTTTAGGCCAAAGATAGGTAAATCAATAAATTGGTTTCTAAGTAAAACAAAATTAAATATCCCTAGTTGGACATACATGTACACCTTAAGAACAGATGGGATAAGACATACATGAAGCAATAATAACATATAATAAAGCAGAATATATTACAACTTATGCATAGAGGCTTAAGAAAGAGGTAGATATATGCATAACAGCAGAATATTCCCAGAACTAGTTTACAGCAGAGAAATATTTCAGAGTACAAATTTAGCTTCAAATGAGATTTTAAAATGTTTGTTGATGTTTAGAGACCGTTAAATCCTTCATGCCCCACTCCACCCCACATAAACCATCTTTTCAGTCAAATCCTTAACCAGCTATATTTAGATAATATGTTTTCCAAGCTGTGAGTTTTTTTAATAATCCATTCAAACTTTAAGGGATTTCAATATAAAAAAATCAAGAAATGTCCCAAAGACAGCATGCTTGACAATTCTCAGTGCTCAAGATTAAAGCAAGGGGCATAACTCTGTAAAAAGGATAACTCAATTTTATGGTACCTTTGCCCATCATGTTAGATAATCACAGCGGAACAAGTGTGTGACATTTCAACCCATTACTTTCAGTAATTTTGTATCCAAAAACTTAACCAAACTGTGATGCCAACACTGGGTAGAGTACAAAAGCTCTCCCTATTTTTCTAATAGTCAAGCATAAAACAACCAACAGTCAACAGTATAGAGCCTGGTAAGACTGCACTGATGTACGCACTGATGCTATCCCTACACAGGTGGCAAAGACTTGTTGCAGGACAATGGTTGGATATTTTTTTCTAACATTAATTCAAGCTCTTATCAAGTCCACCTCTTGGAAATAACTAGTATTAGTGATATACTGGTAAGCGGAAACATTTTTGAAACTAAAGTAGGGTTTGAATCCACCACACTGTCTAGGTTGAGATGCATGCACCTTAACCAAAGAGCCATGTCACCTTTTTTTGACATTTGGTATGTTTACAGTAAAAATCATAACTAATTAAGCTATATGACGACTTTTACAGCTATAACACACTATGCTATACGGACCTGTCTTATGTTTTGCATGAGCGGAGACGACATTGGTGGGTTAAACTTCGGACTAACCCCTGGCCGACCTTCACCCCGCTTTTCTTCTTCACGCTGTAACGCCATCGTAAGATTATCCTGAAGTCGTCTCAAATGATCTGGTTCCTACAAGCATTGAGGAAAAGTTCCCAAATACAATACAAGACTAGTATAGTTCTCATGCAACAATCCATTATAGATACAAGAATTCCACATGCAAAGATTTTGGAAAAAAACATTTATCCCATATAAAGCTCATTTTGTATGATTCACTTCTTTGAAACAGTCATAAACAAAGATTGTTACAAAGGAAAGATATAGGTATCATAATACTTGTATCAACCAACAGTATAATGTCTAGCCTAGTCAAGACTGCACAGAACTCAAGGTTGGTCTGGCTTTATACATGTAGTCACAGTCTAAATTATCCTTAATGACAATATATTCAACCTTTAACATACTGGAACACCAAAAATGAGTTGCCTTTTACCACCAGTATATAGACCTGGCCTGCCAATAACGTCCATAAATCTGAACATTTTCTATACTGTCAGCTGAACAACTTTAAACTTTCAAAATGAAATCCCCTAAATTGATAATGGATAGTTCCAAAAATGGAAGCTGGACAAGTCCATTTTCATAAATTTAGCAGGATTAGGGTTTAAGACATGAAATATTTCTTAAAGCAGCACTGCTCCAGATTTTTGAAAACAATTTATGAAATCTCAAAAAAATGTTACAATGAGTAAAAATGTTGTTAAGCATACAAATTAGGTATTTTTACATTGCTTAATAAGCTTGCTACTGCTTTTAACTCGTTAAAATATGCATGAATTTCTCTTTCTCTGTTTAAAAAGAGAGTAAAATTTTGGTTATAAGAAGAATAAAATTGGTAAAGTTTTGCACACAAAAAAATCAATATTCAATGTTACACCTTAATTGTGAATAGTCATACACCCTCTTAAACTTTAGACATATTTCTCTTTAAGTTTGAGTTTTACTTTTACTTATCTGAAGGTGTGCCAGTTTAAGATATAAAATATAAATAATATTGCATCATTACAACAGAATTGCATAATGTATACAAGTAAACACTTGTTGTAAAATGATGTTCAAATGAGGAATAGATTGCAAGTAATCACATTTGTTTAAGACAGATTTTATTCACTAGTACAATAGAATTAAGTCAGAAAGTTAACTAATTAATGGCATACAAGATGTTATGGCCGAACATAATGAAAATTCAAAGTGTGCAACTATCTCAAAAGCATTTCAAAGCAAAATGAGTAAATACTAAAGTTGTGTGATTGTCATAATAACCCTCAATGCATTATCATAATAAAAATAATAGAAATAATTGTAATATGGGGTAAAATAACGTTGCTGGAGTACTAGTACTTACTGCAGGTGGATTAGCACCACTGACTGAGGTAAGAGGCCCTACATTTGTTGTTGCTGACACAGGAGCACTGGCTGATGATGGAGTAACATTTGAACCTTGACCCTTTTGACCTGTTAAATATATAATTTTTACTTGTGTGCAAAGTACATTCTACCAATAAATTATCAAAATAATAAACAAAAGCTTTCGGAGTTGCAGCGTGTTGCACTTGTCTCAGTGCTGGATAGTAAACTGCACTTTGATTTAAAGGCATAATTTTATGTTTTGTTTATACAGGTGCCAGTGATCTTGACGTGACAGGTAGAAATCATTAAAATGAAACCACATATTAAGTATCATTGCATTAATAATAATATTGTTAGTATAGATTTTTATGACAATAAACAAAAAAAAAAGCTGCAATCACTAAGTTATTACAAAAGCTCCAAAAATTAGAGCTTAAAATATTTTTCATATCTATGTTTTATTTTGATTCAAGTCCAGATTGAAGCTTTTCTTTGTGTCAATCATTAATGCCTTCCCTCAGAAAACAGTTAAAAATATATAATTTCACATCCCCTCTGCATTTACACATTGATGTAAGGAGGCAAGCCTTAGTTCTGGGCCTCAATACTTGTACCTATAGATACCTATCAACCCATCACCCTTGGGAGACTAAAGGACTTGACCTAGTTAGGACTGCCTCTAAACTAACATATAGATGAAATTAAGCAAGGAAGCTAGCAGTATGCAAGATTCAAGCTCATGATATCTCAATCCAAAAGCAGTCATCCTAAAATTAGACGACTGCTTCAATTATCTTAATAAAAAAAGCATTATTTAGCTAGTCAGAAAATGTTGGCAGGTCATTACACAGATATGAAGCATCTTTCAGAAGAAAATAGATTAATTTACAGGTGCTATAAATAAGTCACGATCATAAAACGTTTTATCATTACCTGCATTTACTGAACTAGTTGTGTTCACAGCTGATGTTTTATCTTTATTTGTTTGTAGACAGGTATGCATGTGTTGAGGCCAGTGGTTTTGTTGGCACGGGTAATCACAGTAACTAGTATTCCAACAGCAGTAAAATATAGCCTCTTTTCCACATTGAGCACACTGTAATATCATTAAATATCCTAGTTCATATCATACATAATGGGAAAAAGTTCAATATTTTACAAATCCTGAAAAAAAAATCCTGTATTCACAAATTTTAATCACAATTTATGAACAAAAGGCTTTCTAAATGGCATAAAAAAAATTCTAAAAACTCAAGCTAAGTAAAGTTTATATTGCCTTATAGTTGATTTTTAGCTCACACAAAAACTGTTAAGGTCATAAACTGACTTTAATCTTTACTGGTGAAGACCTTAAGTAAACCTCCAAGCATTGCTTCAGTCACCTACGCAAAAATAGAAACATTGACTTCTTGGAAGTCGGAGCTGTCACTGTAAATAGCTATAACTGTACACAACCATTATATACCGAAAGCTATACCCGTTTATAATTATCATATACTGAAGTTAATTTTTATGACAATTACCAAAACAAATGCATTTATCTGATTGTTTTGAAAACAAGGCCAAATCATAGTACTTTGTGAATAGCCCAAAGCACACTCCTTTGGAGTAATTGGACCTATGGTATAACACTAAATTCATCCTAAATAATTTGACATTTAACCAAAATGCACTCATTCACCAGAATTTTTGTACCTGTTCACAAATACCCACTCATATATGCACATGAATATGAACAATTTACCCATTGTTTTTTCTTTGCTTCCTTAATGGCAAGTTCTTTCTCTGTCTGAAGTTTTGTAGTTAGAGCTTTAACAATCTGATCTTTCTCTGAATCCCAGCCCGACTTCATCTCAAACATTGTAAGCTCTGAAAAATACAAGGAACCAGTCAAGAAAATTGTAAAAACATGATCATTAAACTCCTTCCATGCTTTGTTTGTTTGTTTGTGTCATTTTACGCCTTTTTCCAACAGTATTTCAGTCATATAGGCGGGTAGTTTCCTAACCATCGTTCCTGGAGAGTTACACCAGTACTTGACTACCTTCCTCCGCGCTAAACTACCAAAGCATCTCCCGGGGATCGAACCCAGGCCAGAGAGGTAACTGGATTAGAAGTCATCAACTCTAACCACTCGACCACGGAGGCGGTATTTCCATGCTTTAACTCTTACAAGTGGTAGGGTTGATATTGATGGAAAATTTTGTATCAATACAAACACTGCTAGCCCTATTATAAAGCTAACTTCAGTATAACCCTTATAGGCCTTGGCTCCAAAGTTACAGAGACAGCAGATAAATGGCTTACTTTTATTACAATTGTGATTTATGTTTTTCTTTCAAAAGTTTTCTGGTCGTTTTTTTTGTTTTTTGTTTTTTTTGTTTTGTTTTTTTTTAAATATAATTTGTCATATTTGACAAAATAATACATGTTTACCTATTACATTGTTTAAAAAAAATTATCGAAATTCATTAACGGTAAGTTAAAATCATTAGCGTTACATGTATCAGCGGTGGGTGGGGTAATGCGGTAATTTCGCAATGAGCGTTATATATCACAACTTTGTTATAATGTGATATTTAACCGAGCGTTATAATGTGGTTGCAGTGTATATCAAAACTAACATCAACAATAAATATCAACTTAGATAGCAAGTACATATAGAAGCATTTTGTGATATAAACTGTCAGCATGGTGTTATAGATGCAAGTGTTAGACATCACAAATGTAACATTCTAAAATAAAGTATGTTTTCATGTTATTATTTTCTCAATGACCAATGAAAATTAAAATCAGGATTTAGGCTATATAAGGGAGAGAACTCACATCTCCCTTCAGACAAGCCACAGAAAGAAATTGTTTTTAAATTGTATCCATACTCCAACTTGAGATTATCAAATGTTGTCATTTGATGATAACAAATTATATGTATACTAAAAAGGGCATCATTATGCCAGTAGTACAAGTTATTTTGCACCTCAGTGCAGCAACAGGTCAACTCCAGGAGTTGACCTAGTCTGCACTAAGGTGACAATATCCAGGTTATATTTTAATGCCGTCTGCTCAATATTTGGTTCAGTTTAAATACTGAAACACCTTCAAGCAACAATGGACAGTCCCAAATTAAAAGGAGGGAAAGTCCATTTAACAAATTCAGCAAAAACAAAGATTAAACGATCTTACGGAAGTTATGTTTCAGCTCATTCAACTCGGCAAAGTAGTTCCACCTCGCCTGTTTCAGTTTTTGGTTCATTGATTCTACAGATTTCGCATCACTTTTTTCTTTTATAACCTCGGAACACATTTCATCTACGGTCTCCTGTATCTTTTCCAATAACTAAAACACAAGCAACAAAATAAACAACACAAAATATGTTAAAACCACAGTAAATATCATGAATGAAATAGTCCATCTTTTAATCTGGACAAAACCATTCATAAATATCAGAAAATATTTATAAATTTTCTTCAAATGACATTACAAAGTGCATTGTCCTACATTTTGTGGTTTTTGAGAACATTGTTTGAATTGTGTGAAAATTGAACATGCAGCGATAGTAATTCGCACAAAGCGGTATAATTTGGTACCAAAATAAATGAAAATAACCTTTCTTTCTGCACTTAAGACACCAAATCAATCATTTTATTGACATCTGTTCTTGTAGAAATCCATATAAAATTTTGTTCGAAGGTCTGTAGTCTACAAATGTTCTTTGCAAGTGACCAGGTTCTATATTGTTAGCTAACAAACTTAAATTTTCATCCAAAATTGATGACTAACAGTTCCAAAAACAGAAGCTGGAAAAGCCCATTACAAGATACAAGAAACTTAATTTAAAGTCGGTTTACAAATTAGTGAAATTACAAGAAAGATTAGCTAATATTAAAGCTATTTACCTACAATAACAAAGACATAAAATATATTTACTAATATACATCAGATCTGAAAAGTAAAGAAATTCGGCAGGTTAAGGATTAAAAGCATACCTTCTTAGAAAATTTCTCTGCAATCTTGCTGCTTGAGGGAACTTCATCAATATTGTCTACATCTGGAGGTTTTGCGAAGTTCTTATATGGTAAACTAGACTCCAAGGTTGACGGTAAGCCCGATTCCATATCCATTGTACCTGAACTGTTGGTAAAAGTATATAAGGAATAGGGTATGATGATAACATATGATGAAAACAATTTTGTTTTTTTAATAACTGGTTAACTTAGACCTCAATTTGATCAGTTTAAAATGGAATCAAAAACTTTAGTTTATACTGAATTTATAAGAGAGTGAGAACACGGCCATTTTCAAGACTTTGAATGAAACATATTTCCATTTAATTGTGTAGGAAGCTATAGTATAAACTCTGCAGAGCTCTGCAAAAAAATGACACTTTTAAATATTACAATGTTACTATTTTCTCTCAGCTATTAAATAGGTTGTTAATCAGACATGGGTCAAAATTCTACATTAAAGTTTGCAGTTATTTAGCTAAACTGTAGGGGAACTTCAGGGGCTACTTTGTGTTTAATTTCTGGCATCTAGAGTAGAACCACTCTTTGTTGCCTCATTTAAACTAGACTGGAAATAAATTCAAAATAAATTGATACAAAAAAAACAACAAAACATTTAATAAATTACCTAAAGTCTTCATGAACTTCATCATCATCTTCTATATCCATAAGTTCGACATCTTTATCATCAAGCTCTTTAGACTGTGCCTTGTTTATTGGTGATATTGATTGTGCCTTGTTAACTGATTCAGTAGATTGTGCTTTGTTTAATGGTGAACTAGACTTCCTTCTTCTATTATTCAAATCACTAGACTGTGTCTTGTCCAATACTTTGCTTGAATTTTCTTTTTCTACAGATTTAACAGATGGTACAATGTCTTTATCTGTACTAGCATTTGGTTCAGAAGTGTTTATTCTACGTTTGGGTGCAGTGTCAATTTCCACTATTTTGTCTTCGACACAAACTTTCTTTGGTTTTGTTAACTCCTTTTCTATATCTAGAACATTAGGGATAGGGTCAATATGAGACATTTTACTTTTCCCCTCAATTTTCTTTGACTTTTTGTCATTTCCTCCATCTTCCAAATCTATAACCAGCCGCTCAGTGTCTGAATCTTCATCACAAATTTTGTCTATAAATTCACCAGAACATGGATCCAGGGTTTTTCCATCTATGTCCATTGATTTACCTTTACCTTCATTTTTGGACACATCTTTTCCTTTTAAAGAGTTTGAATTCTCAGCACTTTCTTGCAAAACAGAACTAGTTAAATCAGCCACTTTGGAGGACTTTCTTTCAGAATTATCACTTTTCTCAGTATTTGTATCACTTGCTTTTGATATCTCAACGGGCAAATTTTTGTCTTTTTGATGATCAAGTTCACTTTTATCTCCTGGCATATTGGTAGATTTTGGCTCTTTATTTTGTTCATTTGAATCAGGAGCACCAGAATGTTTTTCAAGAGTTATTTTAGATGAATCATCGTTAAGTTTTCCCTCATTTTCACCATCCTTTCCACATTTTTCATTCAATGATATTCCATTCTTGTCTTGTTCATTAACTTTCTTTAAGTCAGTAAGTTTTGCTACATCTGTATTTGCCAAATCCATTTCAGAGTTATCCTTGCTTTCCTCAGGTGTATCTTCAGATTCACTTTCTTCAGAATTATCATCACTTTCCACTGTGTCCTCATTTTCGTCATCATCAGTACTATCTTCTTCATCATCTTCATCATTTTCACTTATTACACTGTCAATATCCTCTACTTTTTCATTATCCATACCTAATTTTTCTTTACATGATTTTATCATAGTATCTAATTTCTTTCTATATGAATCTTTTGATTCAGTCTCAGTTTTACTAGTTTCTACCTTTGGAACATCAATTTCTTTACTAACAACATCTGTCTGTTTACTTTCCAATTGGTTATCTGAACCTGCATTATCAACCATCTTTTGTGGCAAGTTTTCCTTAACAACTTCAGAAACAGAGTCTAGTGATTGACCTTCTAATTTATTTTCACCTATTATTTGATTAACATTACTGTCACTTTTTTCTGGACTACTTTCATTACTAATGAGTTTACTTACTTCATCAGCATTAGCCACATGTTCTTTTGGTGGCATTGAATCATCCACTGTTTTAGACTTTTCATCTGTCAAGTTTTTTAATTCTTTATCTGTAACCTCACCTTCTTTCACTGGCTCTTCAACAAGACCTTTCAGTTTATTTTCAATCTGCTCTATTAAATTAGAACTTACAAATGATTTTTTAATACCCTTTCCAGTAGCTTTATCTTCAACTGTTACATTTCCTGTCAAATATTTCTCTAATTCAGATGAGTCTTGTTGAATACCTTTATTTACACCAGATTCTATTTTATCCTTATTTCTAGATTCATCAGATTTATCAGTAATATCATGTTCAACCTGTACAACATGTTCTTCATCATCATTAGCTTCCACTACACCACATTTTCCATCTACAACTGGTATCTTTTTCCCCTTTTCTGGGCTCAACTCTAGTTTTTTCAAACTCACCATGGCATTATATTTGTTTCTTATTTTAGCAACAGATTTTCGCAGAATGTTTGGTTTACTACCAGAAAAGGAAGAACTATTTCCAGTCTTAGATTCTTTACTTTGTGATAACCTGAGAGAGTTGTTTGGTTTGGAGGGAAGTTCTGGTTTCAGCGTAATTGGTTTGTAACTGTCACTTTTGTCATATGGTGTTCTAAATGGGGCATATTGAAAACCACCAAATTTCTCTCTGTGGAAAAAAAGAGAAAATACAAATTATTGTGTATGAAACTATTTGTCAATATATTCAAGTCTTTTTTTGCTGCCTTACATCACATGTTCAAAAAAAGTCCCATTCAGAGAGCCAAAATGTATCTTTTCTTTCAACTTGTTTGATGAAAATCCACAATTGTTGATTTGTCGTCATTGACAAAAGATGTCAAAGACTTGAAAACATGAAGAGTAGCAGACATTAAACTAGTAGACTTTATTTAATCAAGTTGTCTATCATAAATTATGTCACTTTCCAACACATGATTTTAACTTTTTCCCCCTATTTTATTATGATGGCATATCAGTACTAATTTTCGCAATTCAAAGAGCCCAGACACATTCACAAAAGATTGGAATAAAAAAAATACACTGATATAAGAAATAAAAGTTCAAAATTCGCTATTTTTTTTAATCCATTTACAACACTCTTCTAAAATAACTAAAGAAAGTTATTTATAAATAAAATACAGTTTATACTACATGTATCTTAACAAAAATGTTTCCCAATTATTTATAGATTATTTTTCATCACTCAAAATAAAGTCTAGCAAAGATTTATCATCATAAATTAAAAATTTTACCGCAGTTTCTTAACATGAAGGTTAAGCTCCTCAATAGCCATATCTAGACCATTGTTTTTCTTTCCTTTCTGTAAGGAGGTAGGTATGTTTTTAGACAACAAGAAACACTGAGATACAGGAACCCAAGACCTGAAATATAGCCATGAACAGAACTTGATCAGAAATAAAATATCATATATATGTTACGTTTAACATGTTTCATTTTTCCAGCCATGGAAAGATGTCAATAACACCTTATATTTGATAATATACTTTTTCTTGCTTTGAAACTAAAACTTGTTATTAGTGTAAATTATTTCAGTGTTAAAATACTTATGAGAGTGGTTGTTGTTGGATTTTACATTGCATCAAAACTGTAAAGATCATATGGTGCCTTTCCAGCTTTACTGGTGGAGAAAGACCTCAGGTGGCCCTACATGCAGTTATTAAAGCACAAACAGGCATCTGAGAAGAACAAATCATCCATAACCTAGCTTGATAGCTTCCTCACATAAAAAGAAAATCCAATGTCCCTGCTGACATTCAAACCCACGGCTGGGACATTCAAACTCACAGCTGTGACATGCAAGTGGTATGTAGTCAAGGACCTTAACCATTCAGCCCCAAAGGGAGAGATAATCTAGTGGTTAAGTGTTTGCCTCTTAACCAATTGACCATAGGTCCGAACCCTACTCTGGTCACAACCATGTTTTTTACACACCTACATCAGTTCAAAAGTGGTTAAAAAGAGCAGCTTTAACCTATTTCACAATTCAGAATTAATAAATATGTTTAAACTAAAAATAAAACTGCCAACATTGTATGTTGATATGGTATGGTTAAACTGCATGGAAATTCAGGCTGTTCCAGTTCTTTACTTGTACCATACTGTTAAAACTTGCTAAAAACATAACCAGTGCTGAAAAAGATGATGATTTATATAACTACAAGATTACCTGTCATGTGCTCCAAAGAATCGCACATCAACCTGTCCATCAACTTCTCTGAGCGCCTTTGAAGGCCAAAATGGATACCCTTTTAACTTAGCCCACACCAAAGTATGAGGCACTCTCTGAAACAAATTAAATGAAAATATATTTATCTTGTACAAATTCCGCTTTTGTAACTGTGTAAAAATGATGCTGCACGGATGTGCATATATCATGATGCCATATGCGTATACAAAACGTTAATTTGCACTTAATGTCAGCTTTTCACTATAGGTGCATCTTTAAAAAAAACAACTCTTGTAAACAGTCTCTTTGCAGGGTATGTGATAAATAGATTATTATGTTTGTGTAGCTTTATTACTAAAAGACTCTCATAATATAATTTTGTTCAACTTATTCAATAAGTTTTAATAGATTCAATATTGAACCCACACAGATTCTATACCCTGAATTTGTACCTTCTGAATACTAGCAAATAGAATAACAAACCTATGGTACAGGTTCATAGGCATACAAGCCTATCAGATTAAAATAGAAACTTTAGATATTCATGTTGAAAAATGCATCAGTTCGAATATCACTATTTCAATGTTTTACCAACAGAGAATTTCCAAAATGTGTTTTGGAAGTCTAAACCAGTGATAATTTTTACAGCTAAGTAACAGAAAAAATTCTCAAATACAATACACTGAGGTAGAAGACAAATAAACCAGTCAACTAAATAGTCAGAGATAAACATGTGTCTTGTCGTGACTTTGCAAACCTGCTATACATAATGCAAATGCTCTTATTACGGAACTAATTGAGAATGCCTCATTCATTGTGAAAGCTTGAACCCTTAACCTGCTAGAAATGTAAATGGTTATTAGCCTTTGTGACCAATATAGAGCCAGACCAGCCTGCACATCAGTCACATCTGTGTAGTTTGACAGGCTCTATACTATTGATAGCCAAAAACTTGAGACTTTTTTTATCTTCAAAATATACATTCATATATAGTTTCAATGGCAATATAAAAACTTTTTGCAAAAGTATTGGAGAGCTATTCATTTTAACAGACTGTGAAACAGATAATGATGATAAATATACAAAACTTACAAGAGTAGACTTTGTTACAGTTAATGAGTAGACTGTGTTACAGTTAATGAGTAGACTGTGTAACAGTTAATGATGATAAATAGACAAAACTTACAAGAGTAGACTGTGTTACAGTTAATGAGTAGACTGTGTAACAGTTAATGATGATAAATAGGCAAAACTTACAAGAGTAGACTGTGTTACAGTTAATGATGTTAAATAGGTAAAACTTACACAAGTATCAGAGAACCATTCATCATCTTTACGAACACATGAGTTGAGGTAGCAATCTGGACACAGCTCAATTTCATTCATCTGAAAATATATTACACAATAAATTATAATACTCTAGGCATATCACTTGTCTTGAAAAGCAACAGAAATGCACTGAAATTCAGAAATATAATTTGCTCAACAAAGAGTAACAGCATTTGCCACCAGTATTGCACATCCATGCAGTCTGATCAGCCTCTGTTGGTAGCTTAATACAAGCATTTTGATAATGAAATTTAACTTAAAATAGACTGATTTCACTACTATCACTGTATAGACAATAAGGCGACTTTCCCCCATTCCTGGTGGAAGAAAACCTTTCCATATACTTCTCCAGGTTTGAGTGAACACCGGAAAAGAACCACTGACTTTCTACATAAGATGTTTGTTTGTTTGTTTGTTTCATTTTACGCCTTTTACCAACAGTATTTCAGTCACATAGGAGGGTAGTTTACTAACCATTGTTCCTGGAGAGTTACACCAGTACTAGACTACTTTCCTCCATGCTAAACTACCAAAACATCTCCAGAAGATCGAACCCACACCAGAGAGGTAACTGGATTAGAAGTCATCGACTCTAACCCCACGACCACGGAGGCGGTATTTGTACATAAGATAGCTGTATAGGTCCCCAACATTATAAAGAATCCCACCCAAAGCTCCCTTGCATGATTCAAAATGACTTCATGGGCAATTAATCCAAAATTTGAAATAAGGCTGAAACTAGTAGATCAAAACAAATGATTTACTAAACAATGTCTGGTATTATTTACCATCAGTTTTTACTAATTTATAAAACTACATTTTCATCAAGCTTAAGTCAAGTGGCCTGTTTCACCAGCCCAGATTAGCTACAGGAAGGGGACTCGTAAATGATTAATAAAAGTTGCAAAAAATTGGTTGACACTTGTCATAAAATATATGTTTACTAGTATAATGAACTTATTACAAACTTGAATAATATATACAACATAAGAACTTCTGAGAATATAAGTTAAAGTACATTATCTTACTTACTTCATGTTTACATATTTTGATGATCATCTTAGCACTGTTGGTTAATTTATGGTGAGCTGAAAAAATACAGAAAATGATTGTTGGGTTACTTTTTATAAAATCCAGTCACTGTAATCATTCTAGATACAGTATACACATACCAACTTTTATTTTATGTAATTATACATACTTTTAAAATATCATGTAATAAAAATAAAAATAGAGGATATTTGTTTTGTTTACAGTGAATATGCTACATTGTATAAATCTTACTGAAAGTGAGAAAATTGCAATATTTAGACAAGCATGTTGATGGAGAGAAAATGTGGATATTATGCCACTTCGATGCATGATATATCACATTCATGTAAAACAAACAAGTTTTTTCTTTTCATTTTATGCCTTATAAGAGCAATTTTCAACTGTTTCCATTAATACAACTGGAAAAAGACCCGTGAACATGACAATGTCAGATGTTCAACAGATACATGAATGCTGCATAAACAAAAAGTAATTTAAGTTTTTATTCATTATTGCTGAGTAACTATTCACAATTATAGAGAAATAATGATATTTGATCTAAGAAATATGCTTTTTAGAACAAAATGGATAATATAAGATAAAACGCACACCAAAAATAGTCCGACAGAGCTATATCACCCACACTGTTGGCCATATACCCAGTATCTCACTGGTTAGCACGATACATTTTTCATAATCAATTTTACATATGTGATAAAATTAACTTCATTATGGTACATTCTACATGTTTTATATGATTATTATGCAAGACACATTTCTCGATTCCTGAAATACTTAATTCCATTACATGTGTAATATCGACAAACAAAAGGATATTTGTTGGGTAATGGTAAATTCTATTTATTCTGTCTAACACATATTTTTGAATATCTTTTAACAACAGAAGAACTCAATAAATGCCCTCTCATACTGATTTCAGTATGCAAGATCCATTCACTAATGGACTGTCAAATCGACCACAAGTCGGTTCAATAAAACTAGGTATTGGTATATTTCAGGTAGTGGACATGCATAAGCTTGTTATTTTTGTTTTATCACAAATCAAGCTTAAATAAATATGTTTAACCTTTACCATGCTATATATCTTAAGCAGACTTATCAATCTTTCTATCTGACAAAACCATTAATGAGCCATCCATGCAGTCTGATCAGGATCCATGCTGTTCGCTTACAAACCCTATAACAAGTAGAGAAACTGATAGCAAACAGCATGGATCCTGATCAGAGTGCGCAGATGCGCAGGCTGGTCTGGATCCGTGCTGGTCGCAAACCCATTACGTTAAAGATTTGTCGTGACGCGGCTCATTCGTCATTTTAGGGATAATATGAGAATAAGTGCTGAGCAGCTAACAGTGCAGATGTGCAGAGCTAATTTTGGTCTGCACTGGTTACGTTGGTAAAATCAGTTGTGGCCAAAAGGCCTATGAATTAAACAAATATTTACCTCCATTATATATGATACAATTATGAAGGATCCATTTGGCGTCGGCAAGCAAGGCCTCTGTACAACCATACATCTTCTTCTTGATGTTCTGAAATGTTTTACATCCACTGACAACATTTCAAAATAACAAATATTAACTGTTCAAGGATAAAATCTGGCATAGTATTTGCATTATTATATGACAATCAATTTCCCCTTTTATGCGATTGATGGTCACAGAAGTACAAAGTGTGTATACAACAGTATTTATCTGGTACTAAACATGCATAATTTTTACTTGGTCACGATTTTTTTCCCCCTAAATAGCATATTCTATACCTGATTACTGAGGCCGACTTGAAAGTCATGTAGTACGGCCACTATGAATAAGATTGTATACTTTAATTCAAGTCATTTTAACAAAATCAATAAAAGGTAAGGTTTCTTTTTGTTTGTTTTTTTAAATATAAAACCTAAACATTTTATGTACTACATTTAGTTACATGGGTGAAAATTAAATTTTAAAAAAGTCCTCAAAGTTCTAAATTAAGCACTTCGTCTTTGAATAAGACTGCTTTTAAGTCTAAAAATCTTGAACTATGAAAACTTTCTCCCTCAAAGTTTGATATCATATATTTAAAGCTATACTGTATATATAATAAAGCTAACAGATATCTAATGTACACATACCCTCTCAAGAGTAGTAAGGTCCATCGGGTGAAAGATATAGTCTGAATAATTTGGAACGGCACTTATGTCTACTGGCTTCTGGAAAGGTTCACTCTGAAAATATGTAGACAAAATTTAGGTTTGACATTATATTAACCCTTCTACCTGTAGAATTTCTTGAATGGACTTGTCCACCTTTCTATCTGAACATAACAAATTGGCATTTTAGGGAAATTTCTAAAAATATGTACTCCCTGAATAGAGAACAGTGTAAACCATGATCAGATGCCACAGGTGTACTGGCTGATTTTGTTCTGCACTAGTGCATGTGTAGAATCTGTTGCTGCCAGCAGACTGAAAGTTATGGAAATTTCCGAGCAGACGTAAATCACTAAATGTGTTTGGAAGTGACCACTTCAAGGCATTTAATACAATGATACTATTTATGGCCATCATTATGCTAAATGCCTTTAAAATGCAATATATGAGTAAAATGATCTTGACCTTCAAATTCCAAAAATAACAAAGAGTAACGCAAAAAGATGTACTGACAATTGTGATTGACAATCATCAACCTTGTCTACATACTTAAATTACTTAATACACATTTATCATATACCAGTGCTGCTTTTGTGACTCTGTTAAAATTTGAAGTGTCATTTGCGTTATACAAACATAGTGTTTACTGTTAAGACACAATAAATGATAGTGTTACACTTTAGGTGTGTCCATAAAAAATGACTCTTTTACACTTTAAACAGCCTTTATTTTGGGTGTGTGATACACACAATGTCATATTTGTGTAGGTTCATTGCAGAATTCATTGAACTTGTTGAATAAAATAATATAATGCTTGCCAGAGACTCGCATCATATAATTTTATTCCCCTCCTTCAATAAATTCAGTATTAACACTCATTCAATATCCTCTATGTCTCTCATTAGTAAACAGTATTATGTAAAATTAAAACTCCCAACATTGATACATAGCAAATTGAAAGAAATTTTAATTATTCAATTATTTTTTCAATTCCATAGTTAGAATAAAATCTGCTCAGCTATACAGAAAAGGGTCCAAACTACAGGCATACATGTACCTTAATGATGGACCACGTTACGTTGTATCATTTACATAAAATGTTAAAATATCTTACCCCTGCATGTTTCATTCTTTCGAGGGCATATTTAAGAAGAGTACAAAGTTGTTCTATAGTCAACATCTCCATGGCTTTTGACCTCGTGTCAACACATTCTGCCCTCATTATTTTCTGAAAGAAAAAATGATCAAACTGAAAAAAAAAATCCAGTCAAGAACTTTTATAAAGATTTATCTACTGTAAATGTAAACATTGCTAAATGTATTTCACACAGAAACAGTTATTTGTGTCACTGTGGTATATGATCAAATCAATTAACAAAGTTAACAAGTAAATAATTAGTCAATTAATTAATTAAGTTATAAATTAAGTCCCAATAATCAATTAATTAATTGCTCTTACCTCACATTCAGGGCAGACCCAATCCTGAGGGAGCTCAGCACTCAAGCCAAGGCACCTGGTGTGGTATACCCTAGGACACAATTCACAGCAGACCAGCATCCCCTCTTTATGACAAAGCCAACAGAAATAGTCATTACAATTGTCCTGGAAGGAAAAGAATTGTATGATTAAATTACAATCATGGCTGAGATATACATATATGATAAACTGAGAAGATTGAAGGGGAACAGTGGCCTGGTCGTCAAGGTGTCTGCCTCTCAACCCAGGGACTATTGATTTAAGACCTATTTGGTTGACTACCAAGATTTCTCATATATAACCAGTACTGGTTCGTTCGAGGAAATGATCTCGATTGTGAATATTACAAGTTGTACAAACTTGTTTCACAACTGAGCGTACATGAATGTTTCACAACTGAGTGTACATGAATGTTTCACAACTGAGCGTACATGAATGTTTCACAACTGAGCGTACATGAATGTTTCAAAACTATAATAATGAGGTCATAAGATAATTTTTAAGGTTTCATTACAGTATTACAGTTATACTGCACTCTAAATCTTTATTAATTTGTATGGATATTGCTGATGTTGCTCTAGGTGAAAATTACATACATCAATTATAATGTGGTAGATTGCCGTTTCTGAGAGAGAAAAATGCATCAAAAATGGGTGGAATAAATTTTGTTGTTAATATTAAGGACAGGAGTTGGATCTATGAGGGAATGGAAATTTTGTTGTTTATGAGAGGGACATTAGTTGTTTTTTGTGAGAAAATGTTATACAGACACTAAGAACTATACCACAATCAATGTATATTTGAGCCGCGTCATGACAAAACCAACATAGTGGGTTTGCAACCAGCATGGATCCAGACCAGCCTGCGCCTCCGCGCAGTCTGATCAGGATCCATGCTGTTCGCTTACCAACTCTATTACAAGTAGAGAAACTGATAGCGAACAGCATGGATCCTGATCAGACTGTGCGGATGCGCAGGCTGGTCTTGATCCATGCTGGTTGCAAACCCACTATGTTGGTTTTGTTGTGATGCGGCTCATTTCTTAAACATTATTATCTTTTCCTTTATGAAACAAAAAGTTTACAGGATAAATCAATTTATACCTCGCCACTCCCATCATTTCTGCCGATTTTTCTCTTTTTTGGTGGGGGGTGGTCACCTGGTAATATTTCATTTGGTGTGATTGCTGTTGGTCTCTTTCTAACACCAGATGGTGGAGTTTTCGTTGCTGACACTGGGTCATCTACAATAAAAGAAATTGAACAATTCATCATTAAATGACTTTTTTTACAAAGCCCATGGTCAAGTCTATTGTTGTTTGATTTTTAACTTGTTCAAAGTCTTGAGAGAATTAATTTTCTGCAAAATTAAAATTATACAATAAAAATCCATACCCCTGCACTGAATCAACTTGGCAATTTATATAGATTTGCATATTCTATATTTTCAATATAGACTTTTATAAGAACACGTAACACTATTTATATACATGGTATGCTGTGTATATATTAAAAGCTAAATAAATCAATACCATATCTACTAGCTTAAAGTATTATATCAGGGTTCATACAAGTTACTTAATTAAGCACAATTTTATAGATTAAAGGCCTTCAAAATTGGAAGCAGTTAAATAAGGTTGTAAGCACTATTGCTTATAATTAATTAAAATTGAACTTCTTTCAATTTTCAACAACTTCATAATTTTTTGTACAACACTGTTGAAATTTCAAGGGTTTTCAAGACCATCAGTTAGTCAATTTTTAAGGGTTTTTCAAGATTTTTTTTGATATAATGTTTTATTTTCAATGTTTTTTTCAAGACACAAGTGTTTTTCAAGACTTATGCAAACCATGTTTACATAATTTCTTAACATAATTATGTAATAATACTATAACACATGCTTAAACCCACTCCAGAGTGTATCTATAAGCTTATATAACTTCCTTCACAATCAAACTAAAAATAAAATAAAATCTGTATAAACTAAACCTACTTTTAGTAATTTGCTTAATAATCTGATCCATTTCTGCTTTTTCCTTTGCAGCTGAGATCGTCATGGTGCCGTTCATCTGAATACTTCCCGTAGAGAGCCGTGTGCGTATTCCTGCTCCTTTAGGTGTGGTCTGGCTAAGTGGTACACTTTGTAAGCTCTGTTCACTAGGTTCTGGGTTAGGTAAGTTTGTTTGTTTCAGTGTGGATTCAGCAGACTTTGGAGCTTTTGGAGTGTCTTTGATAAAAAAATATTTTCTTTATAGAATGAAATAATGAAGCGAAATACTTTAAAAACAAAGTCTAATTCTAAATTAACAAGCAATTATCATAGTATTGCAAGCAATCCATAAGTCCCCTACCGGTAAGAGCCCAAGCAACATTCTGAAGGGCCATTGGCCATTCACTTAGGTTCCTATTTTAAGTAAATTTGTTGAAAAAGTTCTTTAAAAGTGATCACAGGAAACAGTTTTTATGTACAGACAGATGGACTGAAGGACACTCTAAAGTTATTTTTTAAACATCTCTGTTATCAAAATATAACATTTTTAAAATCCTATCATGATTGACGAAGTTGGAGTAAAAATTACCAATTTCTCAAAAAAAAGTCTAAGTTCAAAAGGGGCATAATTCTGGAAATAGTCTTGCTAGAGTATTGAACACTCACAAATGTTGAGTGATAATAAGAAACAATTATATGAAGTTTGAAGTAGATACATTCAGAAAAAGAAGTTATTAAAAAAAAACAATGTTTTTTTCATGAAAATTTTAAGTTCAAGGGAGGTAATTCTGATAAATTTTGTGCTAGAGTTGTGAACCTTGTCACATATGATGTGGTTGATGACAAGCAACTTATATTTAAAGTTTGAAGAAAATACCTTAAGAAATAAAGAACTTATAGTGAAAAAACTTAAAAACTAGAATCAGAAATCTTGAAATTCAGTCTATTTGTTGCCATAGCAACCAGAATTTTCAACATAGGAAGATAAGAAAAGGATGTGCATAATTTCCATACTGCCATCTACCCATATGTCAAGTTTCATAAACATATTTTCAGTACTTTTTGTGTTATCACTGGATCCAGGTTATGTGTAAAATTTGCCATATTTTCAATCTATTTGTTGCCATAGCAACCAGAATTTTCAACATAGGAAGAAAAGAAAAAGACGTGCATAATCTCCATACTGCCATCTATCCATATATCAAGTTTCATAAAAATATTTTCAGTACTTTTTGCGTTATCGCGGGATCCAGGTTATGTGTAAAATTTGCCATATTTTCAGTCTATTTGTTGCCATAGCAACCAGAATTTTCAACATAGGAAGAAAAGAAAAAGACGTGCATAATCTCCATACTGCCATCTATCCATATATCAAGTTTCATTAAAATATTTTCAGTACTTTTTGCGTTATCGCGGGATCCAGTTTTGTGGACGGACGGACTGACGGACGGACGGACGGACGGACGGACGGTAAACCTAAAGTCCCCTCCGGTAAACCGGTAGGGGACTAATAATTAATGCAGCATTTCAGAAATCTTTCAGAATCTGAATGTAGTGGTAACATGATAAACATCAGTACAGGACTGAACTGTTTAAAAAATTAAAAGAAACCATGGCATATGCATTCATTAAAGGGTCACAGACTCAGGTAGCATGGCATGTCAGTATATACACACAGCTAGAAGCTGAACCTAAAACCTCTTAATGCATACCCTTTGGAGCTAGCACTGAAATATTATCAATCTAGATGTACATATAGTTAACAAGAAATATTATATTTTCCTGCCGTTAATGGTACAGGAAGATTTTTCATGCATTATATTTCCTGCCATTAATGGTACAGGAAGATTTTTCATGCATTATAATATAACAATACGATGACAAAAGAAAACCACAGATCATCTAAATACCTGCCAGATAGCTTCCTCACTTGAAATAATTTAATGACTCTTGTAGACTGTAAAAAGCATGATATTTGAGGGGCATATTAACCATGATATTTGAGGGGCCTATCCTCATGATATTTGAGGGGACTAAACCCGATGATATTTTAGGGGTGGTTATACACACCAGTCCCATCCCTATATAATAAAAAATCTGAGGTGATAGGTAAATAAGAGGACAAAAACATTCTTCAATTATTAATTTGTCTGATAAAACCGAGACATCCTCTCAATTAACATTCTAGACGTGGCCTTGGTGTATATATGTATAACATAAGATTAGATCTGACAAACTATGACTCACATATTTAAAGCACATTTACAAACATTGTGATAAAAAAAGGGTCCTACAATAGATACTGGTCTTTAAAACCAATGTTAAAATTGATTCAAAGTAATCATTTTACTTAAAGAGACAAGAAATAGACCCAATGTCTGTCATTTCAGAGAAAAGATTAATTCATTAGCCCCAGACGGATACAAAGAACACATATGGGATGAACCAATCATTATCTTGTGTGTAGTAAAAATAAATGGGTCAAGAAATCTGAGCTGTAGTTAAAGCAAAATGGTCTTAATTGTCACAGAAACTTTTGGCAGAATATAAAGAATTAATATTTGTGCTCCTCCTAAATCTGTGCAAATCTTCCAGATACACATGTGTAAAACAAGTAATTATAGAGGAATATCCTTAAACATGAAAATACAACCTAGAGGGCCAAGTTTATTTTGGGATTAAGGTTTAATTTCAACATGTTAACATAAACCTCTTGATATCCACACAAATGATGCCCTCCCTAACTTATAAACTGTAACTCTTGGCCAAGGTAAAAGGTCAGCAGTACGACAGGCAAACTTCTGAGATGAAAAATAATACCCCAGGATATCCTACATACACCCAGGAAGGGCATGAAAACATATATACAGTCGACTCTCGTTATCTCGAAGTCATTGGGACCGTCAAAAAAATATCGAGATAACGAAATGTCGAGATAAACATATTAGGGTTAGAACAAGGCGAAACTGATTATTACAAAAGACATGTGCATACCTTATGTCAAATGAACTATAATATCCCCATGTCTTGTTTTCATAGGCCTAGTCAACATTTAACAAAGTAACATAAGCGGATGTTTACCAGCGGAAATACGGGTGTCTGTGATAAAAACACATAGTGAGGTTTACTCAGTAATACACCAATATAGTGAATCGGATATCGGATATGGTTGATCCGGATATCCTCCCGGGTTATTTATCGGGTCTTTCTCAAGATTGTTCCACCGCTGATTGATTTGGTGGTGATGTTGTGAAACAATATTGCAACGATAGCGTTTCTATACTTTCACTTTTTCATTTACATTTAAAGTCATAATGAATTGATACAGTGTTCGAATATTTAAAAAGAATGTAAAATTCACTCATTGTGGACAAAAGTCAATCAACACGCTAAAAAGATTAACTTTTATAAAAACAGCTAAACTTGTTACAAACATAATCGACCTTATGACACGCGCTATTAATTGAGCAATTATCGTCTAGATTGTGTTTTTCACACGTCTGAAGGGAACGGACGAAGTCGAGATAAACAAAGGATAATAGTGTGAAAATAACTGTTGGGGCTGAAATTTTACATCGAGATACTGAAAATATCGAAATAGAAATATCGAGATAAACAAATATTTCCAATATAAATAAAGAAGGTAGAAAATCGGGACTATCAAAATTTCATCGAGATAACGAAATATCGAGAAAAGCGATGTCGAGATAACGATAGTTGACTGTATGTATATACATGTATTAGACCATAACAAAATCTCAAAATCAATGTAGAAATCTAATTGTGAATACCAGACCACTGGCAGAATAATCAATAACCTACTGTACAGCTTGTATTATCATTTGTTGATTCATTGTTATAGAGAAGCAGTCTATTGGACAAAATAAACCTGGAACAACACTGCCGCTTTAAAAACATCTGCCAGTTTGCATTTTAATAACATAGTCTCCTTCCAAGAATATTTATCTGTTTACGTTTTAATAACTTAAGACTCCCTCCAAAAATATCTGTTAGAAAGCTTGTTTTAAAAAATGGGGGGCCTACTACATTATTTCCATTTTTTTTTTGCAAAAATAATCTTTCTGCGAGTTTAAGAACCCATATTAATGTCCTTTGTGACAAAAGCAGTAAATTTCATGCCAACTAAATTATACGAATTCTTAGTACAAAGCAGGAGACAATGAGTGGTAAGTAATTAAATTCCAAAGATCCTTAGAAAGTTACTGTGCCTACTATTTTGACAACGTTACCTTGGTCTTTTTCCACTTTAGCTCTCTTTGGTCTCAACTTCACATCTTTTGTGCCTGGACTTAATGACCGCAAACGTCTTGGCGAGATCATGTTGGGGCTTGCACTTGAATTGCCTGACTTCATGGCCCTAAGACTCCTTGACGAGCTAATGCTTGCCTGACCTGTAATTGAAAAAACAAAATTTCACGTACTTTATTTGATTTAGAATAATCTTTTTGTTTGGCTTAACATTGCACCAACACAATATAGGTAAAAGGGTGGCATTTTTTAGTTGTACTGGTGGAAGAAGACCTTTTTTCAGGCACAAATGGACACCCTCGTATTACCACCGATGTTCCGGAAGCTAGCTAGATAGCTTCCTAACCTGACCGACTGGCAAGTGGTTTGAGGTTATTGACCTTAACTACATGTCCACAGAAGCTCCTAAAAAGAAATTACTGTACGTTTAACTCAGAGAGGGCCATAATTCTGTAAAAATCTATGTAAAGAATTATGGGCCTTGGAAAAAGGCCTCCTATTCTGCTCTAAAATAAGTGTATGAAGTATCAACCCATTACCTTCAGTAGTAATGGAGATACTTGCACAAAAAAACTTCATATCATATGGCAAGTGTGATGCCGACGCCAGGGTGAGTACAATAGTTTTCCCTATTCTCTGAATAGTCAAACAGAAAATATGCATTTTACCCATTGTAAATGGATGACCATTCCCTTAATTAAATTATCATGGACGGATGACGAACACTTTAATTCAAATTGGGTAACTAACTAGTTACTTGGGCATTTCAGTCAACTAAAATCACTTCATACAACCACACCATCTTTCTTTACTTGTTTAAATGAAGACTGAGCCCAACTTTATTTATCATATGGCAACTTTCCAGCCACTGCTTTGTTGGAGAAAAACTACCAACTTTTCATAAGCGAGTAAGTTAGTATAGCACTCTTTCAACACAGCAATTTAATGATCCCAGTAAGATAAAAACCAACAGCACCTCTGGTGTTATAAACTTCAAGGCAACACCAGGTGTCAAAACCACCTCACCTGCTACTTAGCTAAGAGATGCATAGAACAACCCATCAAGTCTCTTCTAACAATCACGCTGGGTGCAATTCTCAAGATTCAACCAATAACGGCAACCCCTGAGCCACTAAGGGCTTGCAGTTTTATGACCCAAAATTAACGCCTGTAAACCAAAAATTATAACCCAAGGCACTTTAAAACAGTTTACATTTATATATGGCCCATATAACCTCTTGAAAGAAAAAAAAATCTTAATTAAAAATTTATGCTTCAACACAGTTACTTTATTTGAGAAAAAAAGAAAATTACTTCATGTTAGGTTAAATAAATGTCAGTGGATAAATGATTGATATTAAGAACATACAGTATTTATTGTATTATAAAGGGACCTTAGTACTATACATAAATATGTAGGTTAAATATACTTTCATAAAAATAACCTATTCCTCTCACACTTGTAACAACACTATATACAGTCCAATTGATACATAAAAAATTCACTATTGTTAACTAATGAACCAGTCAAACTTTAAATACATCTTCATTTAAAGGGACAGTAAAAACGGGTCATGACTTCTAATGTTTTTATTCCTTGACAAGCAAATTAACATATAAAAAATGAAAATTTAACATTCTGCTTTCTCTCTTGTTAAAAATCAATTCAATTTCAAAACAAAATAATGTGATCTGTTGGATTAAATGATATGAACAAATCTACAAAACTTATCTTCGGAATTCAGTAAAATCAAACCTTATATTAGTCATACATCTTACACTCTTCAAATTGAAAACTAAACATGCATGACCCTAAAATGTTAACCTAAACAAAGCAATTTTTGCCCCTGTGGAAAATGTACTCTTAACCTTTAACCTTGATTTTTCACACAAAGATTCTGTCATTAAAATGTGGATTTTTTTTCCAGTCTTTATTTTTTAATAAACAGCTCTCTGGTTTAGTGAAATCCACTTATGAATAACATTTACCTGTACAACTCTATAAAACGTAAACACAATCCCCATTTTGTACCTCCCAGTATACTGCCCTATATCAATCTGACAACTGCAATACACAAGTTGACTACATATAACAAACAGTATAGGCCAAATATTGTACACAGAACAATCATAAAGGCATAAATGGATATCCAAGTGCAGAGACAAAACTTTCATACATTAATAAATACAAAATTTAACCTTTAAACCCATTTAATTTATGAAAATGGACTTGCCTTGCATTGAATTGGAACTGTACATTAGCTGTAAATCAAATGGAATTCAAAATAAATGTGGTAAAAATTAAGTGGTCAACTTCAAGTAGTACAGATTTTGGTCAGACTGAACACACAGATGTGTAAACTGCAGGACACTAATTACCTGCAGCAGAGATACTAGCATTTCACCCTTACTAGCATTTCACCCTAATTTATCTGCTATGGATTTGTTTATCTGTCAATCTTACTGTTCTAGCAGCCATACATCTTAATTAAAGCAAATATTTAGGACTGTCTACATTACCAGATTATACACACCTCTGACATCTCTGCAAAAGTTTAGTTATAATTTACGATATCATCATTTTTATAAAGTTCAAAATTGAGTGAAAAACCTATTTTGAAGAGGTTTACATCAAACAAACACAGAAAAGGTGACTTCCCATCTTCATCGGTGGTGGAAGACCTCCATCAAAAATACAGGCAGGACAAAAGCCCCCCCCCCCCTCCCCTCCCCCAGTCCATCAAACAAAAGCCCCCCTAAGGTTTATCTTTTTCACATGCCTACTCAGTGTTCGGGAACTTGTGTTATACTTCAAATAAATGTAAACGTGTATGCGCCTTTAACTTTTATTTCCTTGATAAGCGATTCTCTGAAAATATTCATTTACATTTGAACAGTACAATATATAATAAACATAAAAACATTCATATCATCAATAAATTATATATACGAATTACACAATAAATCAAATTAGAACCGTTGTACCTTTAAATTTAAATCTTAATGTAAATTATCTTTAAAACAGTTAAGTTAAACATACCCATTTTGATTTGTCTCAATACATCAAGTTCCGGATTTAAACTGACGGGATTCTCAATAACAATTGTTTGATGGACAGGGGGACTTTTGTCCTGCGTGTAGAACCACTACCATTCTGTAAGTTAGCTGGATAGCATCCTCACATGATAGAATCCATGGCCCTGGAGGGATTTGAACTTACAGCAGCGAGGAGTCAACAACCTTAACCACTTTTGTCACAGTGACTACCAATATGCATTATAGAAGACCAACACTTGGTACCTTCCGAAACCTGCTGTTTGATTTCCTTGCATGACAATGTTTGCCAAGTGCAGGATTCTAGCTCATCAATAACATTCAATAAACACTGCCTCTGAAAAATCCTCAATTTGTCAGTTACAGACATAACTGCATCAGTCCAGAAAACACTAGCTATAAAACACTAGCTCTAAAATATGTCAGTTAGAAACATTACTCTATCGTCACAAACAATCTATTAATCCAACAAGAAGCTTGACCACTTGTATCATGAAACTATCAAAGGGGAATAGTTCAATGCTAGAGTAATGGGTCTTGGTCAGTGACCATTTTGGTACAAAAAAACAAAACAACATGTTTCAACATTTCAAGAAATTACATTTCTTACAATACATTCCCCTTTTAATGAGACAATTCAATAAATGAAGTAGCAAGCAAAACATGTTAGGACAATGCCTAATCCTGAGACTTGGATCTCACAACCGTGCCCTCCCCAATCCCCCATCTCCTACTCATTTCTATAATCAGTCAACCAAGACAATAACAAACCTGGAAAATAAAAGAGTGTAAAAAATGTTTTTTAGTAATTATACACCCATAATTCTTTAAGCACAGTGACACACTAACTTCCTTAATTTAAATTATTATCAAACCTTTTGTCTCGCTCAGTTTAAGTCCCCAGGTTATAATCCTAAACAGATTGTTGCTTGAAAAATCAGTGGACTGACAAATTTTGATGAAGGCCAATGCCAATACTGTTTTTACTTCTCACATTAAAGTTTGCAAATCTTGAAAAAAAACAAAAAAAAACTTTGAAATAAGAGTTAATTTAGTTAAAGTAAATGATACCTAAATCAAACAAGCAGCATTTATATGGCAATCTATTTAAATTTGTCTTAAAGAGTAAATATGACTTTGCATTTTCTAAATATTTACATTATATACTTAGTTTAACCATTTCTGCACTTAATATCTTAAACCAGGAATATTTCAATATTATTTACAGACTGAATACCAACAGTGCAGACCATGATAAGATGGCACCACTGTGCTGGCTAATCATGGCCAGCACTAGCACTGGTCACGAGGGTATATTTAGTCACAACAAGCAGGAGAATGGTGAATCATATTAAATACTAATTGACTCCATTTTCAATCAATAACAATAGTGTCACTTGAAGAAACATTGTCATGAGACATTCTAGAGGACCAAACATGTCATTGAGAGGTAGCAGGCTTACAGTTAATCATGTCATTTAAATTTGACTCACAAATGAAAGATAGTCTTTTTATGAAAAGAAACACAATCCTATGCATCATACCAGGCCCTTTATTCTAGAGGACCAAACATGTCATTGAGAGGTAGCTAGCAGGCTTACAGTTAATCATGTCATTTAAATTTGACTCACAAATGAAAGATGAAAGTCTTTTTATGAAAAGAAACACAATCCTATGCATCATACCAGGCCCTTTTAGTTATCAATAACAAAATTTTACAGTCACTGTTTTAACCATCATGTTACCTTTACCATACTGCAAGAATTACAACATTTTGAATGAATAAGTTGAATTTGGGAATGGAAATAACTTATGGCATGTCAATTTAAAACTTGTGAATGAGTCAGGTTATTGATCTTATTTTCAAAACAATTTAAACCTTTGATATAAACTGGATTACATAACCTGTTATTCAACACAGCTCAATAAACTCTTATCTTAATTCCAGTTTGTTAGTTTTCTTTTTCATATAAAATATAAAAAGTAATTTACAGCATTTGGTGAATTGAAAAAAAAAAATCATAAAATCCTGACCTACTCAAACAAGAAAATGACTACAGGCAATCCCCTAAATTTTCTTTGACATAACTGATAAATCCACTACCAGTACAAAAATCAATATGAAGTTCCAACCCTAGCCGAGATATAAAAACCATTAGATCAAGTTGTTTCAACAACAAAACTTTTGGAATTCATAAATACACATTTTGTAAAGTAAATTGGTTACTATAAGACAAGAACAAGAGCCATAACTCTTGGTCATATTACAGTTTCAAATCAAAACATGCTAAGCCTCTTTTTTCTGAATTACCCACCTAACACAATCAACTTATAACTTAAATAAAGATAAACTAAAGAATACAGCAAAATTTGATTCAGCCTGTTCCTGGTCGGTAGTGGTAAATTCAAGGCAACCTGCACCTCTAGTACCAGTTTCAGCAGAGCTCGACATTTAAATTAGAATTTCACTTCATCAGCAGATATGTTTAGAACACAAACAATGCTTTATCTATTGTCTAGATAATAGATATACAAAATCAAAGATATACATATAAAATCAAGATATACATTATAACATATAAAATCAAAGAGATGTATATGATATCAAAGATGAAATGGTCCTTAATGTCATTCGAGTTCTTAGTCAAAATTTTCCAAATGCGGCAAAAATTTCCTAGATTTCAGCCTTTAAAATCAATTTAACATATTCTTAACAAATTTTAACCAACAATACTCATGTTTTAAAACCACTCTCAAGAAATAAATTCTTAAGCCATTTTTTCAGTACAAAAGAACATAAAAGACGGACAGACAGTTTCATTTCTAAATATACACGCAGTAAAAAAATAATACCTGTACTTCTGGTACCAATACGAGGCTTGACAGCAGAACCAGTCTCCTCTTTCATGTTTCCACGGTTACTGCCTGGAGAGAAAGAACACAGTCTATAAATAGAGTCTATAAATAGAAAATTCAATACATTATATTGTGGCAGACAAGTAAACAGAAAGAGATTTTAGCATAAATCATTAGCACACTGTTTAAATTTATGCATAAGGTGGTGTTCAAAATGTGTCCGGCAATACTAGTATAAACACAAGGAATTGAAATCAAATTCCCAGCGCAAAAAAGAAAAATAAATAAATAAAAAATACACAATTTAAATATTAAATAAATCCTGAACCATGCTTTATCAGTTTATTTCAAGTGACTAACTTTAAGTTACCTCTTGACAAAAATCATTAGGTAGGAATACAATGTAGGCAGCTATATGCATGATACTTTAAATATATTCCAACAATTTCTACAACAGCTCTTAAATGAAAACCTTATAATTTACAACCAAGTTACCAAAATTGCCTTATATATTGTGAAGATTCCTAGGTTAATGTTATTTCATTAACTGTGTCCAAGCCAACATAATGCCCGGAGTTTCTCAGAGTAGACAAGTTAAGCATTATATCAAAGTCTTCTGCCAATCTGGGATCAATACATTATAAAACAGACAGTTTGGTCTTAATAAAATATTCACTCCAATGCCAATTTTCTGTTATTTTTTACTTCTTTGAAAACATTTCAAATTAGCATTTGTTTAAATATCAAGCAATTTTCTAAGATTCAGTGTTCAAAATTACTCTGATAAATTAACCTGGAAATGGGGTAATTAACATCAAAAAGGGAGAATTCACCCCTGAATTTTCAGCACTCTAAGGTTTAAAGAATTTTGTTATATTTCTCATACTGACTCAGGGTAAGGAACTCCAGAAAACAGTTTTTACTCCTTAATTTGAAATACTAGTTTCTTCTGAAAAGAGTAAGATTTGTTTTGTGCATATATACAAATAAATGCGTGTATTTACTTTGTACATGTATATGTATAGCTATATCCAATCACAATTTTTCATTTACATATCATTTTGTCACTGTCAAACTTTATAGTGTTATTTAACCAGAATCATGCCACAGACATGTATGATGCCCTATCTATTTATGTTACATGATGACATGTTATTTTAAAAAGCCTGAAACTATTGATTCAAGATATAAATCTACAACCTTTTAGACAGTAGTATACCGGACATATGAGACTAGACAAAAATTTCGGTTTATCAAAGATTCTGGTTAATACAGACTTTTTAACTAACTTGTAGTGGGGTTTTGTTTGTTTGATTGGGTTTTACGTCACACCGACACAGTATAGGTAACTAGCCATTAAGACCATATACATGTATGTACGTCATGGAATTCCTTTGCTTCCGTTATTTATTATCTATAACTTGTACCGATGGACAGAATTGACCAAAAGATTGATGTGGCAACCATATACCATAATATAACAAGCTGTAACAAAATGTTTAGCCAGTGCTTTGGGGTGTGGACAGAATTGACCTAAAGATTGATGTGGCAACCATATACCATAATATAACAAGCTGTAACAAAATGTTTAGCCAGTGCTTTGGGGTGTGGACGGTAACTTACACTCTCCGGTACTGTCCATGAACAGGCTCAATAATTTTCATTTACACCTGCAATATTTTCAATACTGTCATATTGAGCGTTCTCTTGGGATTCCCTTTTTCTGAAATTCTCTATTTTGTTATCTTTTTACTTGTCATGGCAAATGAATTAAGTAAACACTTAATCAAAGACTAAAACAGGAAGCATCAAAACAAGCTTGGTGATAAAACATCCTTCAAACCAAGAAAAAAATTTGTTCTGGCACACACTTCTGAAAGTTTAAAAAAGAAACTAGATGCCCAAGGGTAACATGTCCAACCTGCTGTCACATCTCAGATCTGACCTTGAGCTTTGACCTTGTCAAACAGTTCTTGCGGTTGACTTGCCGTCTCATGATGTTTAACGTTTGTGCCAGGTTGTTCTGAAATTCCACCAGCTAATGAGAAGAGTATTGGTGCAGACACACTGTTTGAGACAATTCTTTTGCATTTGACCTTAAAGTATGACCTTGTGAACATTTGTGTGTGACACACGTCTCATTATTGTGAACATTTGGTCCAAGTTATTTGAAACTGCCAATCAATGATAGAATTACATTCTGGACACTCACTTACGCATGTACATACATTGAACCGCCATTGTGACATATATGTCCAGCTCTTCGCAAGTGTGCTCGACAAAAAGCGTCAGACATTAAGTGTCAAACAATGGAATTCTGCCAGACCATGGCCAACAAAAAAAATCTCAACAATGAAGAAAAAGACTTTTGACACAAGATGACCAGACTGTATTTATCCAAGTCTGCAGTTAAACAGAAATCTACAAACACACATAATAAATTACCAAGCGGTACAATGCTACAAATGTGGGGACATCTTAAAGGGAAAAATTCTTGTATATTTGGCAAGTAGCTACTTCATGTAAACAAGCCTCCATTAAACTTAATTCCTACATTGACACAGACAACAGCATGCTTACCAAGTTCTGAAATGATGTTCTGGACACAAGTTTCCAATATGGAGTATTATGACAGATTAATTAGTAACATCTTGGATTATGCTCCAAACTATTATAATAACTTTTATAACCAAAAAGAATCTTACACCAGGTACTGGTACAGACTGGAACATATAGCTTGACGGTAACTGTTTAAGGTAGTCTGTAATGCTTTCCCGCCAAAATAATTCTTTCTAACATCGGTCAATACCATAATTAATCAGTCATTTCCGTTGTAAATAATCTAATGCCCATGCTTTTGAAAAAATAACGTTCCGGAAATAACTGATTTGCTACGATAGTGGATGATGTTAGAAATTTTATGCGGGAAAGCATTACAGTAAAACTACCTTAAATGACAGTAACAAGGCTTTGCCAAGTTATCACTAAATAGTTACCAGAGATCTAGATATTTCTGCTGTAACATTAGCTTGTGTATCAAATTCTTCATCCGCATATCAAATACAAATCATATAAATCACATTTTGGACAGAAATTATGAAAATTAGTATATATAAAATTAGTATGTTTTTCTTACAGTAAAAACTTCTTAACTTCACTCTTTTTTTTCTTCCTTTATCTGTTTTCTGTACGAAATCTGCTGTGGTCATAGTATTATTTTTACAATAGCTTTAGCTCTTACATTTGGTTTGCTATTGCTAATCATGGTCATGCTACTACATAGTTAGGTAAAGAAGCAGACGCTTGTTTTGGTTGAGACTATTATGTTTTGTTTAGGGGGTGAGTTGTCATACACAAATTTACAATTTATATGCATTTATTTTTTTCCAATGATTGTTATTATCTTAAATGCTTCTGGGATTGTTGTTTTATCAATTCATTTGTAAATAAGATTGTTATACAGTCTAACTTGCCCATGCGACCACGTGTATTAAGCGACTTTTGTCTTATGCGTCCAGTTTCATTTCCCCCCGTTCATTTTCTCTCTATATCTTTAATGTATTAAGCGACTTTTGCTCAACGCGACCAACGACCTCTAATTAGTCAGCTGATTTTTTAATTAAACGACCACTTTTACCTGTCAAGTAATTGTGTTTTTAGAGAACGCCGCCTTGTAATGTCACAAGTGTCAACAATCAAAACACAATATATAAATGTGTGAAAAACTCTATTTGCCAAACCATTTTAGTGTATGCAAATAAAGGTAAGTACACACATGATGGTATCATATAATATCGATAAAACAATGCAAAACTCCGCCCCTACTCAGATGGTGTATACGCTTAGCTGTTGACATTTAGACTGCATTGAATTGACCTTGAACTTGATCAGCAATTAAATTAATCGTTACAATCAGACGTAGTTTGTTTATTTCAATGCACAACAGAAATCAAAGCACAGAAGGTGCTGAATTTGTTTGGGACTCAGAATGTCAGAAAGATGAAGGTTGTGAGATTATAAACCAATTTGTTTTTGTATAGTGCCACCAATGCTTTCCAGCGTTTTAATTGTAGTAAATTGGCTATAAGACAAATTGCAACACTGATATTCAATTCAATGTTTATTTGACTTAAACAATTTGAAAAAAAAATAAGTTGCCTTAACTGGGATTTGAACTCAAGACCTCTCACTTCCTAAGCGAGCGCGCAAACCCCTCGGACACGGTGATGTTATATGTAAGCTGCCTGAAGAAAACCATATTATTCTTAATTAGGGTTTGTAACGACGCTAACTGTTGTTTAACACAGAATGATGTAAATAATCATGGAGCTTACAATAAGCATGTATATCTATAAAGAATAAAAATATATTAGAAATCTTCGACCATTCGGGAACTATTTTGCTTGGAAATTAATGTGCCTGTCATTTGACCATCTTTACGCAGTGATCTCCCCTGAATTTTTCGGCGCTAGTGTACATATAAAGGGAAGTAACCGCTTCAAAAAAGCAGACTACTTTCGGCATTTGCAATTAACAGAGAGTCTGAAATTTCGCTACCATTATTTGTTTGGTCTGACGCCCAAACAAATAAAAAGCTTCACTTATCAGGGTTTTTGTGTTGAAGACAAGGAAATACAACGGAGAAGTTTAAAAATTTTGGAAAAATGTCAAACATGTACGTAAGGGATCAAAACTGATTTGTCAATAAATATCTGAAAGTTATTTTTTTACATTAGCATCCATTTAGATTATCGGAGCGTTCTAATTATTAAACATTTATATAAATGAAGTTGAAAAACATTCCCACAGCAAAAGAAAGATGTCATGTATAAATTTTGACTTTTTATCATGCTTTGTCTTAAGAGACCGTTACATTAAGCGACTGTTTTGGGTGTTTCCCTTGCGCGGTCGCTTAATACAAGTTTGACTGTATGTCTATTAACGGAATGATTTTAATGAACACAAAATTAGTTCACACCTTTAAGTGTATTGATAGCGTGATATTTAAGACAATGAAAACACATCAACTTGACTTCGTCTCGTGAGGTTAAGGCATAAGAAAGGTCACGTGATTATGGTATAATTTACACAAACCCAGAAATCGTCAACGCAGCAATGGTATATCTATTACAAATTCTCACTTTTCGATAAAAATCCCCCCTGTTTTTCGAATCCTAGAATAAACACTGATAATGATGTTAATATGAATAAATAATCATATCTCAAATCTGTGACTATGACTTACAATGAAATTCTACCTTTAGTGTATTAAAAAGGTTTTTAATTTCCTGTAATTTTATTCTGTGATTATAATTCAAAGCAGTCAATTGACCGTGAATTTTCTTTTCATATTTTGATTTCCTTGAAATCATTTTTCTCATCTGAAGGCATGCAACTTTAATATGATGATACATTAATTACATTCCATGAAAATGTAATTGTTTAAAGATATAAAATATCTCATGACATGTTTGTTCATTTTACATTACACCTTGAATGCAGCAAACATAAAAAGTCTTCACAAAAAGTAGTATGCAATCGTACCTATATTACATACGAATGTTTGTAATATTTTTCTTGTTTATCCATTTTCAGCAAATGTTTTTGGTCATGTCTGGGCAGTCGATCTATCTTACCCCAATGTCATCTCAGGAAACAATATCTGACTAAACTTTCATGAAAATATTCCAAGCCGAAGGACTTGTCATGTGGATCAGACATATGAATAAAACCTTGATCAAGTATGACCTTGACCGAGCGTAGCTGCACTTTGCATTCTGCATATCAGCTCAATTCAATGAGCTTTGACCCACTTTTCATGAAAATATATAGTGATAGAAGATACAATTTGACTTTCAAATGTGAGCAATGAACTGGTACAGCTACTCCGATTCCGAGACATTTTATGTCCCCTCATAGGCTCACAATCTGACCTCCAAGGGTGACCTTAAACAGGCAAAGCTGCTGCACAACGGCACAACCTGCATATACATGTAGTACCAAATAAAGGAAATTATTGGAATTTGTTAAAAAGGTATTCTGTAAACTAGGATATAAAGCAATCAATTGAACTCTTCACACTGTACTTAAGTGGTGAATTGCACATTCTAAACCTCATTATATTATACTACTCAAATTTTCCTAAGCACCATAAGTTAATTTTGATATTATCAAAAGTATAAAACATTTTTTTTTTCCAATTTTTGAAAATTCTGATTCAGCAATGTTTTGAGATAGTCCCCTTACATGAGTATTGACTAATCTGCTACAACTTGTCTAGGTCGATTGAAAGCATGCACCCCAATATTTTCATGTTTTTATGGGGAGTACAATCATATGTCTTTTGTTATAATGTGACATGACGAGCCTATTGTCAATCAGTGGTTACATATCTTACATCTGTCACTTCGATATGGCAAATGCTAACATTAGGCAGCATTTTAGTGAAGCAGTGTAATGGAGGGCTGTAGGGATGGTGCAGTAGAGTGGCCACCTTCCGCCAGGTTGGTGCAGCGCTTGGTGTACACCACACTGTCATCACAAGAGCCTAGGAGAGATACCGGCAACTTGGTACACCTGCCAAAAGGCATGCTGGAGGTCGGCAAAGGGTCACAACACCAGCTCAGGATCGGTTTTGGTCATCCAGGCATGGTGTGCAAGGTTTTCGACAGCAACTTCTCTTCAAAAATGACCTTGCTAATGCAGAGGGGGTCCATGTTTCCACGCAGACGATACGAAGAAGGCTGCATGAAGGTAATTTGCGGACAAGAAGACCTTGCATATATATCCACTTGATGCATCAACATCGCCAGGCCCGTTTGGAATGGACCAAGGAGCTTACACGGTGGACCATGCAACACTGGAGACATGTTCAGTTCACTAATGAGTCCAGGTTCTGTCTTGACTTCACAGATAGGCGTGCTAGAGTCTGGAGAAGACAAGGTGAATGGTTTCAGACTGCAAATATTGCTGAGCATGACCACTACTGAGGCGAGTCAGTTTTGGTGTGGGGAGGCATCAGCTGGGATGGACGAACCAACCTGGTTGTGCTAAATAGAGGCACATTGACAGGTCAGCGATACATATACGGCATCTAAGACAGTCAGGTTCAGTTGCATACTGGAGCAGTCGGGGATCAGTTCATGCTAATGGACGATAATGCTCTCCCCCTAGGACAAGGGTGGTCCAGGACCTCCTGGAGAGGGAGTCTATACAGCGCATGGACTGGCCAGCTCACTCACCTGACTAAATCCAATAGAACACATGTGGAATGAGCTGCAAGTTAGAATTTCAGCTCGTCAGCTGCAACCCAGAGCCATGTTGGTCCAAGAATGGGCAGCCATACCTGTTTAAAAGATCAGAAACCTAATAGGAAGTATGAGAAGGCGCTGCCAAGCTGTCCTTGATAGTCATGGGTGACACACACAGTATTAAGTCTAAAACTGTAAACAAAAAATCCAATTTAACAAATTTGGAAAACACGCTGCATGTTCTGAAATCTTCAAAGAGGGGGGTCATCAATATCCTCTACTCTTGCACAAAATTAGTGTAAAACTTATTTATAGGGTTAAATTCGTCCTTCAGCTGAATTGATAACATGGTTAATCAACTTTTAAAACCTTTTGCATAGGGTTAATAAAATTATACCAAAAAATATTCACACTCAAACATATGGTGCTTAGCAAAAGTTGAGTAGTATATATATAGTGATACACATGACTGTGTTTTGATGGTACATTTTGACTTGAGGTTTAAGATGTGCGCAGAAAACTAACAAGAGCAGTCACTAAGACAGCAGGCTTGACTATTCTCAGTGCTTGACAATAAGAGAAGGGGCATAACTCTGTAAACAGGTAACCAAGAGCTATAGGATCTGTCCCCAACATATAAGGTAATCATAGAGAAAAAGGTGTGTGAAGTTTCAATCCATTCCATTCAGCAGTTTTTACCCAAGAATTTAACCAAAGTGTGACAATGCAACCAACATAGAGGCTGGAGTGAATACAATTACTCTCCCAATTCTTTAAATAGTTGAGCTAAAAATCTACATCTGATTATATTATATTGTAAGATTCTTAGGAAGAGAATATATACATGTTAATGCAACTATTTGGGGTTTTTTTCACTGGTTTTTATGCAGATTTTAACACATGAAACTATTTCTGTTAATATTTAATTACGTAACATATATAATTATCTATCTATCTATCTTCCATTAAAGTCAAACCCCTCTCCAGGATGTAGACATGACTATAGACTTAAGTCACTTGAGAGAAAGCTATGAGATACAAGGGAATCCGGGAACCAGTCCCTCTTATTGAATAGACCCCTTGGTTCTTTTATATGCCCATTGTATAGCACTGATACATGCGAGAATTACCTGGATTTCTTACCAGTCTACCTCTAGTTAGGTGTGAAACACTGAAAATGTCTCTGAAAAATCCCAAGGGTGTTGCCCAGGATCGAACCCGGGACCTCAGGAGTGATAGCCAGTGGTCTAACCAACTCAGCTATCGCTCCACCTAATTATAACGATGCACAATATTACAGCTATGTTTCAGAATCTTTAATAATGTCATTCATTCATACTATTTCATATTTTGGAAAGAAACGTCAAATGAAATACAATTTAAATACCCATACCTGTCAACTTTTGTAACTTAATTACTTAACTCAAGCTCATCAATTATCTTCATATAACCTTTTACTAAATACAATAAATAACTGAATGACATTTAATTGATACATGTAGTAATATTTCGTGATTTCCACCATGCAACTCATTTTTAATAATATCAAGATAAAAGCATTTAAATTTTAATTAGGCATTAAATTTTCAATATAAATTTATTAATTAAATTTAATTAAAATTGGACTTATTATTACAAAATTTGCACTTGTCCTTAACTAAAAGCATTTAGAAATTAATATTAACCTCAAATTACAGTACTCTTGATATGTGAGACTCACCAGTGATAAGAGAACAGCTAGCACATGTTCAAGTCTGCATATTGCTTGACTCAGAACTTAGATACAGTATATATAAAGGAAAAAATATCCCTGCATTGCAGGAAAAAAAGATAAATAAATCTTTTTTTAAACTTTTCAGATTAAAGCGCGAAATTTAAAACAGAATGCACAACCTATCTACATTAATACCTTTCATTCTTTAATCTTCAACTCTTCTATAACTGTGTATCTGATGCCAAATTCTTCAAATTTCTTCACATGTGTATGCTGCCATTTGTAATTCACCACTCTACCACATGTATACACAAATCTATTTTTAGAACACCAGGGTTGAATGAGCAAGGCCTCTGTTTATCAAAAGAGGCACATTCGGCTGATGCAGATCATGTGACTTTAATGTCATGGTTACATCGTTGTGATTGGTCGGCTGTCTGTAAATTGATTAAATGCCTGTGTAAATAGAGAGAGGCTCCCAATGGGGTTTAATTTGCAGTTAATGATATTTGGTAAAAACTTGAAAAGATGAACTTAAAAACTTGATAGTAAATAATCATTTATATGTATTTGCTGGAAATAATGATATTTATTGTAAATGTTAATGCACAGCCATAATTATAATTGGGAAACAAATGTAAACAAATTATTTCCTGTATACATTTAAATTTAAGAAATCTTGATGTCATGCATAAAATGGTCTTAAATATCTATGTGCATGCAGGGTTATATTTTGATATATCAAAAGATCAGGTCACCTTTCATTAAGTAGGTTTAAAAAAAAGCACTATATCTTTAAAATGTTACATGTTAAAGGTTAAATAATAAACCAGTATTTTACATTATAGACTGTGAGCAATAAAGATATTTCACAATATTGTAAGCCAAAAATAAGCTTGGCATATTGGGGGGGGGGGGGGGGGGGGCTGAGTATATTAACACACATATAATAACACATTATTATAAACATCATGATTAAAGTAAACAACAATTTTCTAGGTAATCACAGTGGTAGAGCTCTCTAATATGTAAATTATACTGTTATTTTAGATACTTAGGTAGTCATAAAACTACATGTTTACATTCCAAAATCTAGGTAAACTTGCTGGGAAGCGGACAAATGCTCTCCCGGGAAAAAAGCCCTCTCGTCCAAAAAAGACAAACCAGACAAAAGCCCTCATGTGAAAGTGACAGGGCAGACAAAAGCCCTCCTGTGAAAGTGACAGGGCGGACAAAAGCCCTCCCGTGAAATTAACAAGGCAGGCAAAAACCCTCCTGTAACAAGAATATAATTGTATGTAAGTTAAATATACCTAGTTTTTTTTTTCAATGCACTCAACAAATTAAAATTGTAACATATATATTTGTTGTTGTTTTCAATTGGCCTAAGTATGTGTATGAGCAATATACCTATCTAAAATGCTGAACTACACGAATGCCGTTCAAAACAAATTCACCTTTAAAAAAAATTGACTCATTACAATTCACATTATAAATGTCTTGGACTTTTAATTTTTATTAATTTACACTTCTTTTCATTATTTATTACTCTATTAATCCTTGAACTTCACAATATAGGAATAATCCTTTCGATCATATTTACATGAATAAATATGCACTTTTATTTAATTTTACCCATGAAATATGGTGCTATATCAGTCAAATATATTTCATATTTTTTAAAAATAAATATGAAATATAAATATGAAAGTGGGCGGAGTCAAAACTCATATTTATTTTAAGGGACTTCTTTCGCCATTTTGTTTGAAAAATCTGATAAATACAAAACAACTTTTTGTTGAATTTTGTTTTGAAAACTATCTAGAATGATAGAAAATGGTCTAACTAAGAAAATAAATCCGAACACCAATATCTTTAATTCAGTTATTAAAGCTGTACAGACGTTTTAAGAGTTGTTTACGTGATGTCACAATATAGCGCCAAATATGGCGTGCAAAACAAGACGCATTAATATATTACTGCGCGCTGTACAATTGCAGTTGCGTAGCAAGCAATGGGGTGTATTACCATTGTTCTTTGATAGTGAAATTAAATAAAAAGGTTATTTTTTCGTTTTTCGTGAAATATGGTATATATTTTCACTCAACATGATAAAATGCCACATAATTTTCATTCGCCGTCCCGGCTCGTGAAAATATGTGGCATTTTCATCTAGTTCTAAAAATATATTCCATATTTCACGAAAAACGAAAAAATATCCTCTTAACATATTTTAGCATAAATTATTCAGATGCATGCCTGCTCATACAAACATGCTAAATATGCCAATGGAAAACAAAAATATTCATGACAACAATTTTTGTCCGCCTTGTCAGGCTTTTGTCCTGGGGGTTTCGGTACACTCATACTAGCTCCCTAACTTAGAACAATGTCAACTTGCAGCCTATATTTATTTCGAACACATTTTTACTTGTTTTTTATTTCTTTCAAAATAATCAAGCCATTGTAAATTATTAATAAAGTTCTAAAGCAGCCTTTTTGATGAGACTTTAAATCAAGGTCCACGTATATGAGTGCTTAAACACTTGCCACGCTATAAAGAACCAAGTAAAGGTTAAAATATACATTACCCTTAAGTCTTGTCAAAATGATGCACTCTAGTAAAAATACTGGATCTGCATCTTTATAAAAATCAAAGATAACATTAGTTAAATACAATTTTCAGTCATTTGTTCAAAAAATTACCTATGTATTAAGAATTTTCCCGTTTGGCTACACCTCTATGGGTTGGTAAAAAGTTGATCCTCTAGCCAGGAAGGAAACAGCAACAGGACTGACATACCGGTACCATTCACTGAATCCCACAAGCCTGATTGTTTTTGGAATGCAATTTATCAGTATTTTAATTAAGTTATTTCCATTTGTATATGGCTATATGCCCTGTATAACAGGCATAACAAATTAAGACCTTGTAGTTTGATACCATATTAGTGAATCAGAACAAAATACTTTAAAATTATCAACAAATTATACAGTTACATGATAAACATCAGTTTTGGAGTTAAACAAGGCCATTGGCCCCAAAGCGCTCACCTGAGCTGGACAAGGTTTAAGTTGTCAAAGCCACTGTGATTTGACCTTTGACTTACCCCAAAATCAGTAGGGGACATTTACTAGTCATGTATAGCCTCCGGACTGTAGACCCAAACAGTGATTGAGAGTTAAAGATTTTTAATTGTTTCTATATCTAAATAAGATCCTCCACTCCTGCAAGATCATTTTGGATACCTGAGGAATCTTGGTAGAGATCCGTTAGATGAGGTTTCATGACAAATATCTTAGAGCTCTAGCCCACATAGTTTCAGTGAAGATAATGCTTGAGAGTTTTACTGTATACATATAAGGTTCAACACCAATGTCCTGCAAGGCAGTGCTTTTTAGTAAAGGTGTCAAAATCTGGAAACAAAGTGATCCCTGGGAAGCATTAATCACAACAAAATTACAAGAGAATTGCAGACTCGGTTTGATTGAGGCTGTACATGAAGGATAATGAATTCGTGCAACATCCCTCACGCCCCCTAGCACCGGCTTGAGCGGTACTCAATTCTCAACACTTAATAGTGCTGGCATCAATGATCCAGAAGGACCAGAAAAATATAATAACACTGAAGTGAAGTACGGGACAACTTTTTACAGCTGCCACACAGCACTTGACACCTGCTGTTGTGAAGTATAAAAATCTGGAAACAAAGTGATCCCTCGGAAGCATTAATCACAACAAAATTACAAGAGAATTGCAGACTCGGTTTGATTGAGTCTGTACATAAGGGATAATGAATACGTGCAACATCCCTCACGCCCCCTAGCACCGGCTTGAGCGGTACTCAATTCTCAACACTTAGTAGTGCTGGCATCAATGATCCTGAAGGACCAGAAAAATATAACAACACTGAAGTGAAGTACGAGCTGCCACACAGCACTTGACACCTGTTGTTGTGAAGTAAAAAGCTAACAGTTTAAACAGCGCCCTAATAACTGTGTTAACTCTTTCACTGCCATAGGGACGGCTTATGCCGTCCCTGTTATTTTTCGGCGTATTTGCCATATGGACGGCTTTAGCCATAACTATAATAATAATAGTAACAAGAGGGCCATGATGGCCCTGAGGTCGCTCACCTGTATATAGGCCCCCCCCCACCCCCAGGCCAATTTTTACTCAAGGGCTTTTATTTGTTTATTTGAACAGACTTGGTAGACACCCATAAGAAGAAGTTTCATGCTAAACATCTAAGTTCTAGCTCATTGGGTTTTTTAAAAGAAGATTTTTAAAGTTTTTACTATACACATATAGTTAAAAACAATGACACCCTTGGGGCAGGGCCAGTTTTGATCCCCGGCTTTTATTTGAACAAACTTTGTAGATATTTACTTAAAGATGTTTCATGCTTAATATCTAAAATCTAGCTATTTGGGTTTTTTCAAAGAAGATTTTTAAGTTTTTGCTATACACATATAAGGAAAATCAATGACCCCCCCCCCCCGGGCAGGGCCAGTTTTGACCCCAGGGCTTTTATTTGAACATACTTGGTAGACACCTATTAGAACATGTTTCATGCTAAATATCTTAGCTCTAGCTCTTTGAGTTCTTTAAAAGAAGATTTTTTAAGTTTTTGGGGCGGGCCAATTTTGACCCCAGGGCTTTTATTTGAACAAACTTGGTAGACACTCATTAGAAGATGTTTCATGCTAAATATCTTAGCTCTAGCTCTTTGGGTTCTTTAAAAGAAGATTTTTTAAGTTTTTACTATATGCATATAGGGAAAATCAATGACCCCCTGGGGCGGGGCCAATTTTGACCCCAGGGCTTTTATTTGAACAAACTTGGTAGACACTCACTAGAAGATGTTTCATGCCAAATATCTAAGCTCTAGCTCTTAGGGTTGTTTAAAAGAAGATATTTAAAGATTTTTCTTTCGGTTGCCATGGCAACCAGAGTTCTGCATGGAATTAAATTCTTTGAACAATTTTTAAAGGTGACCACCAAAGGAACATTCCTGTGAAGTTTGGATGAAATTGGCTCAGTGGTTTATCACACTGGCCATAGCTTTCGCAGAAGCGGTGGGTCTACCGCAGCGACGGTGGAGTATTCGTCGCAGAAGCGGTGGTTAAAATATGGCCGTTTGTTGTTTTCGGTAAGTATATGACTGAATTTTGTTTTATGTTTAATTGTTTTATTGGAAACACTCAGTGAGACTGAAGCCCACATATGTACTCTTTCAACCTATTACACGGGCACGGTCCAATTCATTGCCGTTTATGCAAACACTTCTGTACAGTTTGATGAGGGGACGCCACTTTTGCCTAATTTTGGTTAAAACACATACAAATGTGTGCAAAACGACCCCATAATACATCGGCATCACATCGAATCAATGATACTTTCACAAATTAACCATAATTTGGAAAATTGGGAAATTATTATTGCCTGTTTATAAAATAAATGACAAAAGATGTTTTTGTCGCAGACGGTGGTGGATTCGATTGCAACGCAGTGCGGTGGACCCGATACCATTTTTGTATATTTTAAGAATTTAACTTGACGTTAGGCACTTTTCAATTGAGCACAGCCCTTTTCTTACTTTGACATCTTAGAAACGTGTTTATTTGATGTTTAAAACGATATTAATTAAATTATATATACTCTTGTACAAAATATGTCCGAGGTTCGCTTTCATTTTCCTTCCATTGAAAATTACTTCAGCCATAATTATCATAGAATAATCCACGTTCAACTATTTATTGCGGGTTATTACTAAGTATCAAGTATTTTTGAGTGTGAATGCACCATTCCAGTTGAAAAGCGCAGGCAAGTAAGAACATATATAGTGCCCTTTATCATATTTGTATTTCCAAGTTCATATTAGGGATCATGCATTTGACAACCTGGACCGTAGAGGAAACGGCGAAAACTAAGAGTCATAATATTTTACCTTGATGCACCACCGAAAGGAAATTTAGCGATGTGCAGGGAATTCCACAAATGTGATGAATCCAGCCAAAATACCACATGTGTCAGACATTTACATGTTACACGTGATCACGTGTTATACCTTATATATATATATATATATATATATATATATATATATATATAAAAAAGAAGTTCGATTCCTTGTGTGGATCTCATGTATAAAAAAAGTATGTTTTGGGAAATGCAGAGTACAAAGTTCTTCAATTTTTTATACGTTTATTTCTGTTAGCGCTTTCAAATGTTTCTACATATCTTCAGACAGTAACGTATAATATTATACTAATTATATAATATTACTCTGCATTTCCCAAAACATACTTTTTATATATATATAATAATATATATATATATATATATATATATTATATATATATAAGCATATCTTTATATATATATATATATATATATATATATATATATATATATATATATATATATATATAATATATATATATAAGCATATATTTTTGCATTACGGCTTATGAGTTATAAAAACATAAAGTTAACACATATTCATGGCATTTTCGAGAGTATCATATTAGTTATAAAGATTTTGAAAGGCTATACAATATGGCCGTATATAAACTGTTGTTTGAAAATATAATACATAAACATACACACAAAATTAAGGAGGTTCAATAAAATTATATTCTTTAAATTAAGCATGATGCCAGAATATGATAACATAAACATTTAGAGCGGAAAAAAACTTAGGGTTCACCGATCTCATTTCCTGTACGTGAATTTGATTTTTTCCTTAATTGTGGTTATTTCAAGGTCATATAACTTAAATGTAAGTCTGAAAAATCTTTTTTCTCCCGCTTATTACGTTCTTTACTATAGCTGTGTACATTATAAGAGAAAGACTTAATTCCATAAAATACTTCTATTACCATTTTTTTATTTCATTTCATACTTTAAAATTCTTTAAACATATACCATATTTGAAACCATTTTTTTGATAAATGTCACAATTTAAGAAAAAGAAGATAAACTAAAGCTATTAAACGCGTAGGTCTTTACTAAAAAGTAATAGAGAAAAACTTTTCCTGAAATAACTCTTACGCTGTAAACATAAAATTTATTTATATTGGTGTTCTCACTATATATGGTAATATAACACAGTGACATTAAATTTTCGTATTCAAGAAGCATGTTTTGTTTATCTTTACGAGTATCTCTTATACATGTATGTCTGTATGACAAAAAATGAACTTACGGTCTTTTTAAGTCCAAGGTTGAACGTGGATTATTCCATGATAATTATGGCTGAAGTAATTTTCAATGGAAGGAAAATGATTTCAAGCGGACCTCGGACATATATTTGTACGAGCGTATATATAATAATTTCGTTTTAATATAGTTTTAAACATCAAATAAAAACGTTTCTCAGATGTCAAAGTAAGAAAAGGGCTGTACTCAATTGAAAAATACCTTACGTCAAGTTAAATTCTTAAAATATACAAAAATGGTATCGGGCCCACCGCACTGCGTTGCAATCGAATCCACCGCCGTCTGCGACGAAAACATCTTTTGTCATTTTTTTTTATAAACAGGCAATAATAATTTCCCAATTTTCCAAATTATGGTTAATTTGTGAAAGTATCATTGATTCGATGTGATGCCGATGTATTATGGGGTCGTTTTGCACACATTTGTATGTGTTTTAACCAAAATTAGGCAAAAGTGGCGTCCCCTCATCAAACTGTACAGAAGTGTTTGCATAAACGGCAATGAAATGCACCGTGCCCGTGTAATAGGTTGAAAGAGTACATATGTGGGCTTCAGTCTCACTGAGTGTTTCCAGTATAACATTAAAACATAAAACAAAATTCAGTCATATACTTACCGAAAACAACAAACGGCCATATTTTATCCACCGCTTCTGCGACGAATACTCCACCGTCGCTGCGGTAGACCCACCGCTTCTGCGAAAGCTATGGCCAGTGTGTTTATGAGGAGATGTCATTTAAAGCAAAAGTTTACGGACGGACGACGGACGGACGGACAACGGACGGACGACGGACGGACGCCATACGAAAAGCGATCACAAAAGCTCACCCTGTCACTTTGTGACAGGTGAGCTAATAATAATAAATTAATAATAATAATAATAGCAAGAGCTGTCGGTAGGACAGCAACGCTCGACTATTCTTAGTGCTTGATAGTAAAAAAAAAATGCTTGATACAATTACCTCCTCCTGTTTACAGGTTGGGGTAATGATGGTGAACAAGTGTGCAAAGTTTCAAAGCCATATGTCAATGGACTTTGAAAATATTTGAACTATTACAAAAACTTTAACGTAAATTCTAGTTAAAGTAAATTCTAAGTCGAAAAAGGGGCATAATTCTGTCAACATGCTTGATACAGTTACCTCCTCCTGTTTACAGGTTGGGGTAATGATGTTGAACAAGTGTGCAAAGTTTCAAAGCCATATGTCAATGGACTTTGAAAATATTTGAACTATTACAAAAACTTTAACGTAAATTCTAAGTCGAAAAAGGGGCATAATTCTGTCAAAATGCTTGATACAGTTACCTCCTCCTGTTTACAGGTTGGGGTAATGATGGTGAACAAGTGTGCAAAGTTTCAAAGCCATATGTCAATGGACTTTGAAAATATTTGAACTATTACAAAAACTTTAACATAAGTGGTTACGCCGACGCAGACGCCGAAGCTCGGGTGACTACAATAGCTCTACTTATTCTTATCGAATAGTCGAGCTAAAAATAATAATAAATATAAAGAAAATTATACCATCGACAATAATTATTATTAGACTCACATATTTGGAAACATATAATTATTATAATACTAATAACAAATAATAATAATTATATTAATTAATAATATAGTAATTTCTTAGACAACCCTCTGGCAAATAGGTGATCAGTAAAACAATAACCCTCTTGCAGCGAAAGGGTTAAACATTTAACCGACTACATTAGATTTTAAACATTAATCTTGTTTCTTTATTTTCAAGATATGAATTTCCTAAGGAAACATATGACTGTCACTACGTTTTGTAACTGAAAGGGATTTAAGTCTCGCAACTTTTTGTGTCTTTGTGTTAGACCTAAAAGAAGTAATTTTTTTACTATAATTGTTTCTACTTGACCAAAGATCAGGTTTGACAGTTCAAGTGATCGGTGTTCATGGGATTCATGGTAGAACAAGCAAATTCGTTGAATTTATATCCCCTGCAGAGTACTGGTTATTACTAACACAACAACTGAAGACATAAGGCTTTATTTATATATACAGTTGACTCTCGGTAACTCGAAATCCAAGGGACTGGGCACTAAATTACTTCGAGAGAAACAGAATTCGAGTAACGTGGATCTGCTGCCATTACTTTGTCATTAGTACATGTGTATACATGTGCCTGACTGAATGTGCAAAGAAGTAGGTTTGTTATTGTTGATAGCGGCAATGCTACAATATTTAACCGTTGAAATGACGGTAAATCACTTACAACTACAATATATAAACAAAAATATATTATTCAAAATTTAATACATGTATATTAATAGTGAAACATAAACACAAACATTCATAGCAATGACATAAATGCAAGTTTGTCAGTATACATCAGTAAAGCTCATGTTTTAATAAGCACTCATGACAATTCATTACAATAAAAGCCCAATAACGCATTCATTTCAACTACAATTTGTCTAATATTTGAAGTGAATTGATCATCTGACGAAAACGAAAGTAGCAACTATCGTGAACCGGAAGTACATAATTATTAATGTATGCAGTATGCACTATGACGGAAGATTAATTATACAAATATCATTTACATTGATAACACACATCAATACCTAGGCTGTTATTTGACTAACACCTGTCAGACTGGCATGAGTCAATTACTTTCTGAAACCAATTAAAACCACTTTAACGATGTGTTAATAATACATGATGACCGGCAATTAAAATTACTATGAAACATGTGAATCACAAGTGACAACATCTCCCCTTGATGTCGCAGACCTTTGATCAGTCAGCTGTTTTCACACTTCGACTAATTGAGATGAAAATGTGTTGTACTTTAATTGACGGGACAAATTTTCTTTTCAACTAAACAGGAGTCTTAATAAGTCAAAATTTGACCTAAGCAGAGTGACAATACAAAGATAAAGAAGGAACTTTGACGGGACTTTAGAAATTCTTCGACTAACGTGGAATTTTGAGTAAAGCAATATTGACTTATTGAGAGTCAACTGTATTTATCATGGAATAAACAGAAATATACTTTGTACATGATAAATATTCAGAGCAATAACAGAGCCTTAACTCTGTGTTAAATAGTAATATCTGGACATGCCAATGAGATGTAAATTGCCTTCTTGTATCGATGGTTCCCATAAAGTTTTGATGAAATCAAAACAGCAGATGCAAAGAAATAGCAATATTGCTCTATATGCATCCAACATAATTAATGAAGGGCCATAACTCTGTAATGAAAGGTCTGGTCTGAACGAGGCAACAAATTGTGCATATCTGACCTCTTGGTATTAATGGTTCCCATAAAGTTTAATTGAATTCCAGCCAGTAGTCGCAGAGAAGTAGCGAGGAAACAATTATTGCTCTTTATGCATACTGCATAACTAATCAAGGGCCATAACTCTTGAGTTAAAGTGTCTGACCGGAACAAGGTGACGATATGCGCATCTCCTCTTGATATTGATGATTCCCATAAAGTTTCGTTGAATTCCAGCTAGTAGTTGCAGAGAACTACTCCGGAAACGATTTTTACTCTATATGCATACTACATAACTAATCAAGGGCCATAACTCTGAGTTAAAGGGTCGGACCGGAACAAGGCAACGATATGCGCATCTCCTCTTGATATTGATGATTCCCACAAAGTTTCGTTGAATTCCAGCCAGAAGTTGCAGAGAACTACTCCGGAAACAAAATTCGGACGGAGGGAAGGACGGACGGACAACGCCAAAACTATATCCACCTCCCGATTCCATCGGCGGGGGATAAAAAAACAACCAAATTGTTGCGCGCGACATGTTGCTCAATATGGTGATCATTCCTGTAAAATAATTGTAAAATCCAACTTCAAATAACCAAGTTATGGGCCGGACACGATTTTGCTGCAAGGTCATGCTGTGACCTTGACCTTCAAGGTAGCAACCCAAATGTTGCGCGCAACACGTTGTCTCAATATGGTGATCATTTCTGTGAAATAGTTGTAAAACCCGACTTCAAATAACAAAGTTATGGGCCGGACACGATTTTGCTACAAGGTCATGCGGTGACCTTGACCTTCAAGGTAGCAACCCAAATGTTGCATGCGACACCTTGTCTCAATATGGTGGTCATTCTGTGAAATAGTTGTAAAATCTGACTTCAAATAACCAAGTTATAGGCCGGACCCGATTTTGCTGCAAGGTCATGCTGTGACCTTGACCTTCAAGGTAGCGACCCAAATGTTTCGCGCGCGACACATTGTCTCAATATGGTGATCATTTCCGTGAAATAGTTGTAAAATCTGACTTCAAATAACCAAGTTATGGTCCGGACACGATTTTGCTGAAAGGTCATGCTGTGACCTTGACCTTCAAGGTAGCGACCCAAATGTTGCTAGCCACACATTGTCTCGATATTGTGATCATTTCTGTGAAATAGTTGTAAAATCCAACTTCAAATAACAAAGTTATGGGCCGGACACGAATTTGGGACTTACGTACGGAAGGACTGACGGATGGACGTACTCACAAAATTGTACTTATGTGACTTTTCCTTTGATCTTTTTGGCCATTTTTAGTCACACAAGACTTAAACAAGAGGGCCATTATGGCCCTGAGGTCGCTCACCTGTATATAGGTCCCCCAACGTTGCAGGGCCAATTTAACCCAAGGGCTTTTATTTGCACAAACTCGGTAGACACCCATAAAAAGATTTTTCATGCTAAACATCTAAGCTCTAGCTCATTGGGCTTTTTGAAAGAAGATTTTTTTAAAGTTTTTACTATACACATATAGTTAAAAACAATGACACCCCTGGGGCCGGGCCAGTTTTGACCCCAGGGCTTTTATTTGAACAAACTTTGTAGACACTTACTAGAAGATGTTTCATGCTTAATATCTAAACTCTAGCTATTTGGGTTTTTTCAAAGAAGATTTTTAAGTTTTTGCTATACACATATAAAGAAAATCAATGACCCCTGGGGCGGGGCCAATTTTGACCCCAGGTCTTTTATTTGAACAAACTTTGTAGACTGTGACTCACTAAAAGATGTTTCATGCTTAATATCTTAACTCTAGCTATTTGGGTTTTTTCAAAGAAGATTTTTTAAGTTTTTGCTATACACATATAAGGAAAATCAATGACCCCAAGGGGGCTGTGCCAATTTTGACCCCAGGGCTTTTATTTGAACAAACTTGGTAGACACCTATTAGAACATGTTTGATGCTAAATATCTTAGCCATAGCTCTTTGAGTTCTTTAAAAGAAGATTTTTTAAGTTTTTAATATAATTTATGCATATAGGGAAAATCAATGATCCCCCGGGGCGGGGCCAATTTTGACCCCATGGCTTTTATTTGAACAAACTTGGTAGACACTTATTAAAACATGTTTCATGCTAAATATCTTAGCTTTAACTCTTTTTGTTCTTTAAAAGTAGATTTTTTAAGTTTTTACTATATGCATATAGGGAAAATCAATGACCCCCCGGGGCGGGGCCAATTTTGACCCAAGGGCTTTTATTTGAACAAACTTGGTAGACACCCATTAGAACATGTTTCATGCTAAATATCTTAGCTCTAGCTCTTTTGGTTCTTTAAAAGAAGATTTTTTAAGTTTTTACTATATGTATATAGGGAAAATCAATGACCCCCCCCCCGGGGCGGGGCCAATTTTGACCCCAGGGCTTTTATTTGAACAAACTTGGTAGACACTCACTAGAATATGTTTCATGCCAAATATCTAAGCTCTAGCTCTTATGGTTTTTTAAAAGAAAATTTTTTAAGTTTTTACTATATGTATATAGGGAAAATCAATGACCCCCCGGGGCAGGGCCAATTTTGACCCAAGGGCTTTTATTTGAACAAACTTGGTAGACACCCATTAGAACATGTTTCATGCTAAATATCTTAGCTTTAACTCTTTTGGTTCTTTAAAAGAAGATTTTTTAAGTTTTTACTATATGCATATAGGGAAAATCAATGACCCCCCTGGGGCGGGGCCAATTTTGACCCCAGGGCTTTTATTTAAACAAACTTGGTAGACACCTATTAGAACATGTTTGATGCTAAATATCTTAGCCATAGCTCTTTGAGTTCTTTAAAAGTAGATTTTTTAAGTTTTTACTATATGGATATAGGGAAAATCAATGACCCCCCAAGGCGGGGCCAATTTTGACCCCAGGGCTTTTATTTGAACAAACTTGGTAGACACCCATTAGAACATGTTTCATGCTAAATATCTTAGCTCTAGCTCTTTTGGTTCTTTAAAAGTAGATTTTTTAAGTTTTTACTATAGGTATATAGGGAAAATCAATGATCCCCCGGGGCGGGGCCAATTTTGACCCCAGGGCTTTTATTTGAACAAACTTGGTAGACACTCACTAGAAGATGTTTCATGCCAAATATCTAAGCTCTAGCTCTTATGGTTTTTTAAAAGAAGATATTTAAAGTTTTTTCTTTTGGTTGCCATGGCAACCAGAGTTCTGCATGGAATTAAATTCTTTGAACAATTTTTAAAGGTGACCACCAAAGGAACATTCCTGTGAAGTTTGGATGAAATTGGCTTAGTGGTTTATGAGGAGATGCCATTTAAAGTAAAAGTTTACGGACGGACGCTGGACGGACGCCGGACGAAAAGCGATCACAAAAGCTCACCCTGTCACTTTGTGACAGGTGAGCTAAAAAAGACACACAAGTAAAAACGGAATGAATAGGATCAAAGATAATTTACTGTTACCCATTGTTCTCCAAGTCACACAAGTACCTCTGGGTTCGTGCGGACAGACGGACGGACAACCCGACGACTATATGCTCCCCCCACAAATTTTTGGGTAGCATAAAAAGCAAATGGCGCATAAAAAAATGCATCCGATGCCAATATTGTCACGGTATGAATCCGTTGGCAATTCTCACGGCACGAAAATTATTATTCAGCAACCAATGCAAAGAGTGCGAAAGGCATTTCTTAAAACATTTCTGATTGGTTTATAATAATAGAACGGCCGATGAAAACAAGTTAAACTTTCACCGATGTGTTTAGATATGGCGACACTTTTTTTTCAAAAGAAAAGCTAAATTCCAAATGACAATAAAAAGTCAGACAAAAATAACAATGTATCTAATTAAGTCCACATCATCAGAGCCCTCCTCAACTATCTCCTTCAGAAAACATTGCGACAAACCACTGCTTCCATTCATACTTCTTATTGTGAAGGGGCTTTTAGTGCACATAAGTTGTCAAAACCAAACTAAAACTCCTCTTATAAACAGACTTCTTCCAGAGGCATCATATTGATGTCATGATTGTGAAACTTGAAGATGGTGAAACAAAAGACTTTGACTTTTTAAGGGCATTGGAATTGTGAAGGAGGGAGAAGATGAAAAAGTTATTCGTCTATTCATTTAAACATTACTGAAATAAATTGAGTTGACAGTCAATCATATTAATGTCATCATTGTGAAACTAATAAATTGAGTTCCGTTTAATCATAAGTTTTGTTTTTTGGAACAGTTGAATTTTAATAAACTCTTAAGTTTTTGACAGTTTTCCACACGTAATGGTGATCTATATACGAGGGGTGATCCAAAAATTCGCGGACAATGTGTGTATCTCCATAACGCGACGTCCTACCGTCAGGTGAACTCTTTGGATATTATTAATCAATGTTTTTTTAATAAATTAACCAAATTTTAAAACAACAATTGCATTTTTTATCTATATATCAGACAACATAAAAACATTAAGTATCAAAATCGCGGCGCAGCTTACTTTTTCTCTGTGATGTAAACGATTTCATCTCATTTAAACACATGTAAAAACTGTGCAAACAAAGAAAATTGCGGGAAACGTTATAATAACGTTGTTTTGATGTGTATGACGTCATTCTATTAGTATTAGAAGACATTTTGAAGCTGCGGTTATTTTACGCTCGTGCTTTAAAACTCAGGTGCTAAAAACAGCTTTATCAAAAATGGACGTCACGGATCCAGCAAAACTTCGGACAGTTATACAGTTCTGTGTAAATCTTGGAAAGACGCCTGGCGAGACAAAAACAATGATCGAAAGTGTGACAAATAAACCGTCAGTGTGTCGTTCTCTAGTTCTCAGCTTGGAGCAGAAGTACTCAGTCATTCACCATATTCGTCTGATCTTTCCCCGTGTGACCTCGCCTTGTTTCCCAGGTTAAAGAAAGAGTTGAAAGGGAAACGTTTTGACAATCTGGACGAGTTGAGAGGAGTCACCCAATGCATACTGTCATCATTCAGCCAGGAATGGTATGCGAGTACATTTAGAGACTGGGTCCGCCGCCATGAAAAATGTGTGCGGGTTAAAAGGGAATACTTTGAAAAGTTATAAGGCAAAACGGTAACGTAGATTACTTCCTATGATAGCATAACGTCGTTTGTGACGTCGTGAGCTGCGCCGCGTTTTGTCATGTCTATGTATATAAACTGGTGCAGAATCGTTAATTCTTGTACAATCTTTACAATATTTTGAAAATTTGTCGACATATGCTCACTAGAATAGATATTAGAATTTCCTGTGATTTGCTTGATTACTTTTTGTTTTATGCAGCGTGTCCACGAATTTTTGGATCACCCCTCACACATCAAAAGTATTTGTAACTTTATTACAAGATAAACTTCCAAGTTAAATCATGTATTTTTTCTTAAAAGTTTGATATCTTATTTTTATTCATAATGTCCCCAATTATTGATTTATTTTTTTTTTGTTAAGGGACACTTGTCTCTAATTTTTTGTAACTTTGGCAGAACAATGAAGGACAGAGATGGTTCACTGTTATCTATATATCATGATTATTGCTCTCACAATACAGTATCAGGATGCAATGTTCAGGTTTCATTATCTAGCAATACAATTTTCTATGTATGATTGAATTAAAAACCAATTAATTTAAGTAACTAAATAGTAATGTAAATAACTTACATTGTCCCCAATTGATAGATCCCTACTCTGACCTTTTATTTTAATAACAATAGATTTAACCACAAACATTGACAAACAATTCATGTTTAGTTTCATATTTTAAAGAAATAAATAATTAAATTCACTGGCGTATGCAATGCTATTTAAAGCCAGTTCTCAAAAAATAACTGGTAGATGTCCCTTTTACACACAGTTATAGCAAGTATAAAATACTGTGAAATCTGTGGCATCGTAGAAATATTGTAGATCTACATAAAGCTTTTGTTTTCTGTACTGGGCAGGAACCAATTTCAGGACAGAATTCGAGTTTTTTTTATTGTCTATTTTTTAATAATAAACATACATTAATAAAACTAACATACCAAAAACCTGAGCTCTAACTACGTCCGATAACACAATTAATACTGCCTGGTGACGTAAGCAATGTACAAACTGAAGGGTTAAATTAGGTCATCAAAAGTGTAAATTGTTCACTCTTGCAGAACCAGATTCCGGACATATATTAAGCTGCTATTCATATCTATTTTTAACTGATAATTAATCTTATGTAACAAAAAAATTCTTCTCACATATTAGCTTTCTTATATAATTAAGCTGATCTACTGAAAAATGTTTATGATAGGAAAAATAATGATCACGTGATGGGTCTCGGAAGGACTGAAAAGTGAAACGGATATTTTTGTGTGTACGGCAGCAACGAAGTGCGAAAGTGGAGTAAACCTAGCTAAACACCGTTTTCCAATTCGTTACAGATTTAGCTCTGGGGAATTACACCCAATGAACTTCGAATAAAGTACATTGTGCATTAATTGCTACCCCAAATTATATCCCGAAATAAACAAAATATTGCGCATGCGCAGAACAAATTACATGCCCCAAAGGGATATAAGGCTGTTTTTAAAACACAGGTAAGATATCTTCACAAAATTTTAATGATGTTTCAACTTGGAAGGAAGTTTATTTTCTCAAACAATCAAACCAAGCATCTTCATGACATATAATACCAATCGTCATCGATAAAGCCAAAATTAAGCTGTTATTATACTTGTCCGGAGACTGGTACTTGTCCGGAGACTGGTATTGTCCGGAAACTGGTTCCTGCCCAGTACCCATCTTCCCAACATAGATCTGCATAAAATCTATTTGAAATTGTTTTAACTCTTTTAAAATTTAAGACAGATTGCAAAGACTTTTAATTTAAAAGCTGAATACCAAATGTGAAGATCTAGATTGTGATTTAATTTGTTTCAAAACTCTGTGAGTTTCAATAAACAGGTTGAATATGCCTCAACTATTTGGTCTCCTTACACTAAAACCAATATTGACAAAGTTGAGATGATCCAGAGACGCGCAATAAGATGGGTTAAAAGGGATTACTCCCCTCACTCTAGTGTCACAGCCATGCAGGAAGAACTGGGCTGGCGATCCCTTGAACATCGCAGATTAGACTGTAGACTGATAATGTTTTATAAGATTGTAATAGTGGTCAGGTTCTAATGAGAATCAATGCTTTACACGGAGACCAAACGATCACAAATTATAACTGGAGTAAATTCTCAGGGCTCAGTAGATTTATATATAAGTGTCACTTTATAAAGATGATGGACTAAACAACAACAACTAGTAAATACAATTTCAATCAATGCTTTTAATATATGACAAGCCCTAACAAATTGAATGAGTATACTTATCAATTTATATTTAGTTTTATATTAAGAATAACTATATTTATTATTTGATTAAGATTATGTTTATGATATATTTTATATGTGGTCGATTATAATAAACGTAAACGTTTGTTAAGGACTAAGTCCAGTTTAATGTTTCAAGGCTAAGCCTTGTTGTACTGACCAGAGTAGGTACAGTACCTAACCTAGCTAACATTGCCAAAGTCAGCTTATTTATACAATTCAGTATTCACTACAACAATTTGATTGGTTGAGAATAATATTGTATATACCATGCAAGAAGTATGAAAGATAGTAACTCATAACTTATAGATTAACTGTTAAGTTAGATTACCGTAAATACCCATCCTATTACAAGATATACCATAACCTAGTTGAAATTAATCTCCCAACTTATGTTCAAACCCCACATAGATTAACCAGACATATGCATCCCTTATCCCTACGCCAAATACAGGTATCCTCTGACTACCATAAGTACTCTTTCTTCCCTCATAGCATTATACTATGGAATAAACTTCCTAGTAACACTGCCCAACCTGAGTCAGTTCAAACAGGCAGTGGTGGCTTTGCAGTACTAGTCTTACTCCAAGTGTTTTTGAACTATTTTATCTCTTATCATCTTGTTTCACTATTAACATTTTAACCATGACTAGAATACATTTTCAGTCTCACCTTCCAAGCATGTCAATGTTTGGACTTTTCTTTTTTAGCTTTTCTTTTCACCTTTTACTAACAATCCGACGTGCACTAAATTCCTGCCTTTAATACTCGTAAGAGGGGTTGGCAGTATCCAGAGATAGATAGATAGATCTATACAACAGTTATATATCATATGTACTCCCCTTAAATCATTGCAAAATAATTCGTACAGTAATGTATCAACGTCTGCACTAGCTGCAGTAGTATAAATTTAATACTGACTATATTGCGAAAAAGTGCCCGTTATCATAGACATATATCTACTATGGAAATTGGTGGAAAAGACAATGCAAATTATCTTTACCTACACCCATAGCTGTTTTTTTTCCCGCGAAAATGTCAGTCTCTGTATCCGAATTTACTTCCGGAATCTAGGGGGTCTCCTATCGGTATTTTCCGGTCTTTTTGACCGGGATTTACTAGAGACCGGCGAGTTTATTGTCCGGTCTCTCCCGGTTTTGGGGAAGATATTTTATTTGATATCATAACAAATAGATAAGTTTTTTTTCCAAAAATAAATGTTTGTCACTTACTTTGGTTACAATAATTAATTAACACAGATCAACTCTCAAATTTATCTATTATTATTATTATTATTATTATTATTAGATCTATTATTATTATTATTATTATTATTATTATTATTATTATTATTATTATTATTATTATTTTATACATAAACATACAATTCTAAAAGAACAAAGCATGTTTCAATTTATTTACAATACTTATGTACAATAATTGAATAAAAGGTACATTTTTATGTATTGATATGACACAATCAACTTTGAAACATTTTATTTAATTTTTTATTCGTGTTTATTAAAGATTCTGAGGAATAACTCTAAGTTACACATTAGATTGTGCGAATTATTAAAATCATACACATTTCAAAGTATGTATTTACGTAAAAAAGACAAAAATCATAATAATTGAAAAAGGTAAGGTGGTTCAGTACCATTATGATAGAATACAATTTTATATCATGTAAGTTTTAATTAATATGCTTATTAACATTTATTATTTTATCTTTGATTTAATTAAATAAATAACGACCAAAAAAGACGTATAATTAAAATAATAATTGGAAACAAAATACATCATATACGAAAAATAACATGTTTTATATCAACACCCTTTTTCATCTAGAAAGATCGACCCATTTTTACAAATAATTATTAGAAGACGGCACTGACCGGGCCAAGTTAATAAGCTTAAAATAGACCGGAGACCGGAAGCGACCGGACCGGAGAATGGTATATCCCCGGAATCTGTCAAATTTTATCCAATGAAATGACGCGTTGCAAACGCAATGCCGATTTGAACTGTGGGTAATTTGCCAAACACTTCCTCTTTGTCGCCGGTTGGAAAATTTATTATTTTTTGCTGCAAAGATGGGTATGCGTCGAGGTAGAAGCAATAAAAACCCACCGGTTTTTAGCCATGAGTTTGTTATTCAAAATCATGCAGATATAACATCATGTGTGGCCATGGTTTTTGTGATAGGACTCATGTTTCAGGTTTGTAACTTTGACAAATGCCACATCATGCGCATGTCAGTTTTACATAAAGCATATGGTATTCTTATTTCTTTGCAAATTTCTTGTTAGTGTTCAAGTATCGGTGTTAATCAAATTACTGCTTTAACATATTGCATATGTTTCTTTAAAATTCATTATTGTTACTGTCGTAATTAGTTTAACTTTAGATAAAAATTAGCAAGTTTCATTTGACATATGGTCATGAATTTAACAAATTATTAGAGATCTCTGTCTTTGTCAGATCTTTGCAAAATCGTGTAGCAAACAAATTTACTTTAAACAGTGATTTAGATCTAATGTAGTCCTAATTATAAGACCTATATGTAACCTATTTCATATTTATCATTCATTAATCTGATATTTTACATTTTTCATTTTCCATGTTACTTTAGGTCTTAACAGATCTTTGCAAAATCGTGTAGCAAAAAAAATGACATTAGACATCGATTTAGATCTAATGAATTTAAACAATTAAAACAGCGTGTATTTACATTAATTTTGACCTATTTATGAACAAAACTAAAAAATAAATAACTTTTAAGAAAATAATTGAACTGTCACATCCGAAAAGTCATGATTAAATCCTCTCATTTAATTAAATTCCTTGCACAGCCAATATACAAATGGCCGCCATACAGTGCGCGAAATCTGATTGGCTAATTCAAATGCAAGCGTTTAAATGAGTCCAGAAGTTTCTAACGGAATATTTTTTCAACAAAATAATTGCCCATGCACCGTCAGTGTGTTCGAATATATTTTTTCGTTCAAAAAATTTGAATCAATCTGTAAAACGCTTTACTTAACCAGTATGGCCGATAAGCGAAATAGACTGATATTTATATTTTATTTTGAATTGATAAGTACATTGTTTGAAAGTTTTTGTTAATGATAGACCATGCAATTGAAAGAACAGAAGATGAGCTTTTGAATAAAGCTTGAAAGGCAAGTCAACAGACATTTTTTTAATTTTTTAAAATGCTAAGCGTTTATGAGCAATAACTATTAGACGTCAGGCTTGACCAACATAAAACTATAACAAGCCTGTAACGTCTAATCTATTGGACTAGATCTAATGCATTTAAACAATTAAGACTTATTTACATTAATTTTGACCACAGGCAAAAGTATCGGACCTGGGAAGAAAAAATATGACCAGATTGATAAAAAAAAACCTGTGTTCATCTTAAAAGTGTCAAAAAAAACGAAAAAAAATGTATAAAATGACCCCCTTTAAAAATATACTATAAGTTAAGAGAAGGCTGTAAACTCCAGATTCGAGCCTACGAGCAAGGGATTCATTTCCCGGGCCGTTGTGAAAACAATTGGCCAGACAGTTAAAAAAAACTTTTGTCACTATTTCATGTTTATATAAAACTTCAAAATGAGACCAACCCCAAGTCTCTAGCCCTTCCCGTTCATGAAATATCTATCAGGAAACGAGCGACTTCGTGCTAAAAATCCTTGGTAGACATAATTGCGGCACAACAATTCGGTACGTAAACATAGACTAATACATGTATGTCAGCTGACTACGGGTTAAAATTACTTGAATTTACTAAATAATATTACTAAATACATTAAGTTGGACCACTCACAACCGTCAGTAGCATCTGATACACGCAAAATTCGAATTTCAGACCTTTCCACGGTCTTTAGATTACTTTCTACGCCATTGTCAATCAGCTGTTCGATATTTTGTAACGAGTCTTCTGATTGGCCAATAGCAACGAAAACCGCAACGTTTCACACAAGATGCCTAATGGCGTAGAAAGCGCTTTACTTTACCAGTATGGCCGATAGGCAAAATAGATTGATATTTATATGTTATTTTTAATTGATAAGTACATTGGGCCATCCTTAAAAAAATGTTTGTTTGCAGTAACGCGACCGACTCACAAAATTTGCCCCTACTCAAATTTTTTTATTCATGGTCTGAATAAAATTTTTTTTTTAATCAGAAAAATTATGCCTTGTGCTTTGTTTTCGTTCTTTTAAAGGTTAATCGAAGAAATAAAATGTAGTTCTTATTAAATTAGAATTCAGTTATCAATTTATTAATTGTTACCAGATTATCAAAGCATATACTGTCCAGCATTTTGAAATTCCATGTTTATTTGGGAGTACAGTTCAATAAAAAAAAAGAAAAAAAAAAAAGAAAAAACCACCTTGAAAATTCTGGGTCGGGTTACTGCAAACAAACATTTTTTTAAGGATGGCCTTGTTTGAGAGTTTTTGTTAATGATAGAGCATGCAATTGAAAAAAAAGAAGATGAGCTTTTGAATAAAGCTTGAAAGGCAAGACAATAGACATTTTTTATTTTTTTAAAATGCTACGCGTTTATGAGCAATAACTATCAGACGTCAGGCTTGACCAACATAAAACTATATAATAACAAGCCTGTAACGTCTAATATATTGGACTAAGTAGACTTCAGTAAAGTATTTAGATATTTGCATGGCATGTATGGTCATAATGAAAGGAAGTGGCTGTCTTGTACGACTAGCCAGGACACACTGTATTGGCTAGCCGTACGGCACTTTTAAAAATTATATGGAAGTCGAAAATGCATATGTTATTTTATGAATTTTAGCGAGGATTTTAACAAAGAAACAGCAATTGCTGCAAATTACTTTTTAGAGATTAATCGCCATGTTGGCTACAGTAAACAAAGTACAAGTATCGATCTTTGTCATCTCCAGATGGCGAGAAAAAAAGAGCATTTGGTTGCAGTTGAATAACAAAATTGTGATAATAATCCAGTTTTGTTTCAATAAGTTTACAGTGATTTTTTTCCTGTATTTTACAGCCGAATAAATGCTGTTTCCCCTAGCCCAAAATAGGTATTTTTTCCCCTAAAAATTTTCCCCTAAAATCATTTAATGCCGTGTGCATACTCGTCATGAGAGCAGCTGACTTATATCAGCTAGAAGACAGAAAGCCGTCCCTATAGATAGCCTTTGCTATGTACTATGCATGTAAAATTGAACTAAAATGGATTTTTTTTATAAAATGTGTTAAATTTCATTCTCAGTAGTGGGAATTGTATTTTCCCCTTTTCTGATTTAACATGCTATATTTTTTTCTCCTTCAGAAAGCCACAGGTTGTTTTCAAAATTGAAAAAAAATCACTGGTTCAGGCTTCGCGAAAGTTGCCGGACCATCGGACATGTCCGACAAAAATCAGGCCGGTCCCATATTTTTTTCCAAGTTCCGGACCTTATGTCCGGTACGAATACGGGGATATATCCAAGACCGAGTTTTCTCCCTTGAATAAAGAAATGTAAAACGAGTTTTCATTCGCCGTTTCATTTTTAGTGTCTAATCAAATTCTAGATACATACAACTTTCGATGATCAGAAGAAAATGTTGGTGTTACTGCATTATTAAATTATTACGTTGGCGCTACGCCAGGCAAAAAACGTCTATTATCTAATGAAAGAAAAAAGCGAAACAAAAGAAATACGAGTCCAGGCGCCTGCCGAGAAAATTTGTGGGTAAATGGAAAAATGGCCGCTCGTGGTTGGTTTTTAACGAGGAAGAAAATAAGATGAAATGTACATTGTGTCATAAATTTTATAAAGATCATATGATGATGATGATTTTGATCATGTTTAAATTTCCAGACAGAGTCCATCAATCTGGATAAACTGATGTTTTATTTAAGAGAATAAAATTGTGTTGCAAATCTTTAAAAGTTCCTATGTCTTAAAAAAACAACACAAAGGTATTACCATATACATATATTTGGAAAAAAAATTCGCTCAGACAAAAGTTCTTTCGGTCAGACAAGAACTGAAAGTTTGTCTGACCGAATGTCAGGCAAATGTTTCAGCAGTTTCGCGAAGCCTGCTGGTTTAATTTTCAACACCTTTAAAAATGAAAAAGCACCGAAGATAATTGTTGCTGGGCTCTGATAACTGCATCAATGACCGAGAGTAGAAGTTTGTCCATCATTAAGGAAAGTTTGCATGTTCCCTGAAACGCATTCTAAAATTCTATTGTCAGTCCCTAGATAGGCTAACTCTGCTTTTATGTGCAGTATTATAGTACTATATTTAAAAATTATACAGTTGTTAATAAATTTTTGCATTTTACTGTTGTTTTTTTTTTTCTATTTTCTTTTTTTATTCTGCTCCGATCATGCCGTTATGAAAAAATCTCTATTGCCATTATGATTAGTTTTTCAATCCATGTGTTTTATTAACAAAAAATGATTTAATAATTCATCTTTCATTTACAAATAAAACAACAAATCATAAGCATGAAAAACAACCACGTTATAACTTATAACATGCAACTGTGACACTTTTATCAAGATTACGACGCTTGTATTACCTTCAGATTCATTTTTTTTATTTACTAAATAGCGGAGCATATCTATTAAAGTGAACACACAACGAAAAATGCAGGGACTTTGTTTAAATCCTCTTTTAAAGAAACAAAATAACAATCATATGCATTTTTGACTTTCATATAATTTTGAAGTGCCGTTCAGCTAGACAATACAGTGTGGCCTGGCTAGTCATATGTGACTCACATACGGCTAGAACTTTTGGCTAGCCGTACAGGCCCGCACGACTAGCCACTTCCATAATGAAAAGTATATTTACCGGGTTGATCCATATCAGTAAAATGCCTTATTTTATTTTGAGCTCTTAATTTATTTACAATAGTTACAATAAAGTTTTTGACAAAGCACAAGCAGATGAATAAAACATTAATGGTAGCCGCCCATGGATGATGTCAGGAATTTATCACAGTGAAAGTGAAACAAATGCCATAACATAATACTATTACATATTTTTTCATTTAGCTTCAAAGTGGTTGCTTTGTTATTCTGCAGGACCTAGGGTGGCTATATATATGATGTGAGTGGTTGGGAAGTGGTGTTACTGATTCTGATAAAACTTAAAAACCAGTTCATTGTTGAATTTGTATATAATATTTATACATTTATAAATGAAAACAATTTTTATTATTTTCAAATATTCTTCCCATTTTTTTTCAGGCAACTTCACCTGTAGCATCCTTGTTTGTAACCCTTCAGCACAATGTAACAATCAATGGTAAGTGTATTTTGGAAAATGTGTTAAATTATCTGTTTGCATATTTTAAGTATTGGGGAAAAGCACAAAATTGACCATTTAATATGTGCACAGTATGAAATTATTTATATATTTTGTTGTATTTTAATTGATACTCTTGATGAATATTCCAGATTATTTCATGATTTTAGTAAGATTAGCAATGTGCTTATTGTAAGTTTTAATGAATTGGAAAGATGAACCTTTTGTATTTTAAAAATATCCATCTATAGTTAATTTATATGTTTGAAATACTGGTGTTTGTTTTTTAGCTCATCTATTCGAATAGTGAGAGCTATGGTACTAACCTAGGTGTCGGCATCATATTTGAGAGCATAATCAGAGATCAATGTTTAAGGTCCATAACCTTAACTTGGATTTTGACAGTTTTATGGCCATTTTTGAATTTAAAAAAGCTAAGCTCTTTTTTGTGTATAGTTGAGCACTTCTTATGTGTTATCTTTTGTTATGTAAAATTAAATGAAGTCAATGTGAAGACGTAAGTTTGAATGACTGTTGTGAAATTATTAATGTTTACAGGTACAGAAAATGCAGAGCCATACAATATGTACACATGTGGAATCAAAGATTTGTTCACTGTATTTTTCTACCTGCTGATTGCCATCATTGCACATGCTGTTGTTCAGGAATATGTCCTTGATGTAAGTATTATAAGAATCTTCAGCATCTTATTCCAAATTGCAGGGCCACTGATGAGCAACATAAAGATTATTATTTTATGTCAGAATCTCTGACATTGATTTCAATGTTCATTGTATGATGCATTAGTTTCAAGACAGCTTGTATCATTTTTGGAAATTTGTATATACTAAGGTGTGTTTGTGTTGCAATTTTTAGACTGCTTAAGGATACTTGTGTTCTTATTGATTTCTCACTTTTGATTTTTTTTATATATGAAAGTATTTGGTAAGATGCAGAAAAGTGTTTATTATATATTTGAATGTTTCAGAAACTGAATCGTAAAATGCATCTATCCAAAGTGAAGCACAGCAAGTTTAATGAATCTGGACAGCTCATGACGTTTTACTTTGCTTCAGCTGCATGGGGTATTGACACCATTATGAGGGTAAGGGTTTTTATGTTGATATTAATTTTGTCAGTCATGCTGACACTGTTGTCATATGATGACTTTCAAACCGTAAGTGGCGGAAAGATCAAGGTGCCTTCAGTCCATTATTTAACCAACAGAACGACACATAGTAGTATTTGAACTGGCAACATTTCTTGTCTGAGGAAATTCTTTTTTAAGTCACTGACCAGTACAGAATTTTTGACTTACAAAATCTTGATTCGTTGATGGATTCCTTTCTTACTGATTAAATGATTTAATCTTATGATTAAATTTTCATCTCTTTAAGCATTTCAATAAATTGCAACACCGAGTAAGTTGCAAATGTCCACAATCACAATCATTTTAAATATCAGGGAGATATTTATAAAATTAATGAGCCTATTCTATACAATAATTATTCTTACATATTTGCACAAAGAAGGGAATGAAAATTAAATTTCTTGTGTCAAAAAAATTTCAACTTAATTTTTGCACTCATAAAGATATTTTGCCAAAGATATATTTGTTTGTTTAAATTTGGAAACTTGTATCTGAACGTGACATATTTTCACAGGAAGGATTTCACAGTATCAACCAGTTATGGCAGGAGTACCCACACAACAACATGCCATTCATGCTCAAGTTCTACTTTATCATTCAAATGGCATACTGGGTTCACAATTTCCCAGAGCTCTATTTCCAGAAAGTTAAAAAGGTATGTACTGGTTTATGATTGGGTTATGAGGATTCTTGACTAGCACCAATATTGCCAGGTTTTTTAACCACTTCAGGAACATATGAGCCACGTCATGACAAAACCAACATAATGGGTTTGCGACCAGCATGGATCCAGACCAGCCTGCGCATCTGCGCAGTCTGATCAGGATCCATGCTGTTCGCTATCAGTTTCTCTACTTGTTATAGGGTTTGTAAGCAAACAGCATGGATCCTGATCAGACTGCGCGAATGCGCAGGCTTGTCTGGATCCATGCTGGTCGCAAATCCATTATGTTGGTTTTGTTGTGACGTAGCTCATATTATTCTGGTGTATAAAATAAGCTTAATCCGATTAACAGTGAGTCTTTTCAAATAAGAAATTAAGAATGTAGTATAATTATTGTCTTTGTGGAAATTTTAGCCATTGCTATGATTGGGATAGAATATGCTTACCAACCAAGTGTAAAAAATTGAAAATGACATACTATTTTGTATCTTGGCTAAATAAGGATGAGGAACGTTTGTTTTGTTATAGCATATGGCGATGCTTTAGTTAGAAAAATATGACTCTGCCAATAAATATAAAGTTCTTTGATGAGGATTTTATTTTAATTTTTTAGAACTTTCAATCGAAAATTTTTGTGTGAGAATTTAGGGGGGAAAAAGAAATGAATAGCTTATGACTTTAGTTTAAATTTGGTACATTTTTATTACAGGATGAGATGCAGGGTAGAATCCAATACACAGTGCTTTACCTTGTGTTTATTGTAGTCGCCTATTCTCTCAAGTAAGTATACACCTTGAACTCTTATCATGCTAAATGTCTTAAAATAGACTGGTCCATCTGTCAGTCTAGACAAAACTATTCATCACTTTTGGAAAAATGTCAATATAATATTATATATTGACTGTATACTGAACAGGGCAAGTCTCAATCTCCACACAGTGATCTCCCCTTAATTCTTCGGCGTAGATCTCTGCCACCAAGGTCCCAATATATCAGAATTTCTGATATACTATATTTTTTTCAAAAATTGTTTTATCTACTGCTTTTATCTATCAGATAAGTTTTCTCTCATTTATTTAACAATGTTTATGGATAAATAAATAAATAATATCAATATTTAGAAATAATTTTAAAAATTATGAGATTATTTTCTACCGAGACGATATTTTGATATTTTATATTTTTTAGCTTTTGAATTTATTTTTCGTTATTTTGTATACTTTCGATAATTTTTTGATAAACTATATCGAACGTAGGCACTAAAAGTTCAAAATAAAACAGAAAGAGAAAAATGACGTTAGATTTTCTTTGTAACGGTCGATATTTACATTTGAATTTCGACGTAACGTCATGTGACTTTCATCATCATGTGACGTCTTTGAAGGCAGTGATTACAATTCTGCCAAGGGAGGTAATCACTGTGAGGAGTTTGGGCAAGTCTATGACCAAACTCTTGTACTGGTCTAATGGGAAAAGACTGTTGCCACCGACAGTTCATCATAGAACTCTAGTGTGATTGAAGTAAAATGAAGTTTTACGACTTAAAAGATGTACTTGGGTTGCTAAACCTACTTTCCAATCTAATTTAGATTGCCTGATTAGCTAAAAGGGGTGTTGACTTTAACCATAGATTTCTTTGTCTTAGAAACTTTTAAAAGTAATGAAAACTTTTAAGATGCAAACTCATAATCCAAAAATATTTTTTAAATAGATAGCCATATAGAAAAAAAGGAGCGATTAGTAAAAAAAAGCTTGCAAACTAACAGTGCTTTTTCTTGTCTCGGTCATAGAAAAACTGTTCTGCTGCAGTTGGTTCATACATTTTACTTTTCCAGTTTCTCTGTGGTAGCAAATTTGTTTTTTCTGAAATATTAATCAAATGTTTTGGTGTATAAAGAATTTTTTAGGAAGCTCTAAGCTTATAGACAAACTTTCGAATCTGTTCCTTGAATGAACCATAACTGAGATAGGAGTGTAAAGGTTCTTGCTCAACGTCTGTTTATAAAAACGGAACATTCATGTACATGATATTTTTTTTTTTTTCAGTTTTACGAGGGTAGCTCTGCTGATGATGGTCCTGCATTATATTGTAGAAAGTGTATTCCACTTAGCACGCTTAGTATACTTTGCAGACAAACTTGATATAGCCAATCATTGCTTTATGGTGTTCAATGTCTTGTTTGTCCTGGTACGACTAGGGACAATAACTCTAGCTGTCCTTACATTCTGGTATGTAGCTTTTCTACCTTAAATTTTAGTTCGCATTGCTTAATTAAGATTTTCAATATACTGGGAATATTTAAGAGTATAGTAGTTTGAGCCGTTTGTTGCATGTTTTAGAGAAAGAAAGAAAACTTTCATAGTCACAGATGTTGTACCTGAGCTCCATACACATACAATTGTATTTAATGGGGTGACAAATTTAATTAGAGGTAATTCGACTAATAATGACCTGTCAAATAAGAGTATTGAGGAAATAATTTCATGTACATATATTATTGCAAAATAGAATGAAAAAACTGGATTTATATTGAAATTTTGGGAAAAGTACGATTTTAAAAAATTTCCTGAAGGGTAGCATCCCTTAAGTGGACCCTTCTACAGAAGGGGGAAAAATCTGCCCTTTGCATACTTAAAATGTGCAATGTGGTATAAGCCTATTGACATATTGTATACAATTTTCAAACAGATGTAGCCATGAAGTGTTTACAATGTTGTATGATATGTTACAGGTACGGACTTCAACAATCTAGTCAAGATTCTATAGATGTTGCTGCCGGCAACTTCAACACAAGACTTGTCAGGTATATAGACATCCTTGTCATAATTATTTCTGATATTTACACATTGGTCATTGTACAAATATTCTTACTGTATTATTTTATTATGGTCATGCATAACTGTCGTATGAACACATTTACTAGTGCTTCTCTTAAAGCTGCATGCCTCCAGATGAGCAAAATATTTCGATAAAATCAAACCTGAGAAAAAAGTACTAATATGTACTAAGATTTTAGGAAAGGTAAAAAGATTCAAAATTCTAGTAAAAATTTACATGTTATAATTTATGACCGAATTTTGCAGTATTTATAACTATATTTCTACTACGTTACTAACGCAGTAAGGACTAATTTTGCATATTTTAACCTCTTTATAGTAATTAACATAGGTTGTAAGTGCCATTGATTATGTGTAAATTGCATTCTTTTGGTAACTTTACAATATTATACTGTTAAATACATTTTCAATTTTTTTATGAAAATATGCATGAATCTGGAGGCGTGCTGCTTTAATTATAAATTACAACATTGCCATACTTACATGTTGAATTGTACTCAGTACTAAAGCTGGTGCTTAGGGGAATGGATGTTAAGTTGCTTTTATAACTAGCATCTATTAACAGACTCGAACAAACCAAGACTGTAACATTTCCAATTTGCTGTGTTGGGCATTTATTTAAGGTTTGATTTGATCTATGTTGGAGTTTTTCAAGCAGGTTCTTACAAGGCTGCAGATAGTACTTAACAAAATTTTACGTTCAGAATATGTCTTAAATATTTGGTCAACTAAACCTAACTTTAGTTGAACAAATAACAGTTTTATTTTAAATAATTTTATCATTTTCAAAACATTATAATCTTTATCTTTGTAATTATGAAAAATGATGATGGATAGACAATTTACGAGCCATTTATCAAAGTCAAAGGTCTGACATTGTTGGTAGAGATATCAATCAGGGTTGCTCATGTTTCTTTGCTGAATTATGAATAATATTGGAAATTATATAATGCAAGTCCATGTTTGTTATGCATAAAAATGTTTTTGTGTTTTGGCTGATCAAACAGAACAAAAGAACTGGTTGTTGATACCCTTTTAACCTAAAGACAGCTTGCAAAATTTTTAATGTTATGTTTTATTTCCTTTAATTTTTCAGAATCACTTGTCTGACGGCCACTTGTCTGCTACAGGCATGGATGATGTGGAATTTTATTACCTTCCATTTGAAAAGAATCCGAGAACGTACTGTGGCCACACGTAAACTTCGCTCGCCCACCAAGAAGAAGGGTAAAGGTGAGTGAAGTAGGTAGTTAGTGTATTTTCTGTTGTTGAGTATTTCATGTTTTGATAAGAGATTTTATGTTGTGCAATGTGGTTTTCATTTGCTTGAATGTTGATTTCTTTTTGTATGCCTTTATTCTCATTTTTTGTGCTGAAATATTGAATGAAATGGCACTTGAGGTTTTCCTTCACCAGTAAAGCTGGAACGTCGCCATATGACTTATACTGTGTTTGTGCAACCAACCAAAAAAAGTGTCTTTATACTAATTTTTATGCCCCCATTTTGAAAAAAAGGGGGTATATTGCTTTGCACTTGTCGGTCCGTCGGTCCGTAGACCAAATGGTTTCCGAGTGATAACTAAAGAACCCTTAGGCCTAGGAACTTCAAACTTGGTATGGTGATTGGTCATGACCAGTAGATGACCCCTATTGATTTTGGGTCAAGGGTCAAAGGTCAAGGTCACATTGACCTTTGAAAGCAAAACGGTTTCCGATCAATAACTAAAAAACCCTTATTTGGCCTAGGAACTTCAAAACTGGTATGGGTGATTGGTCATGACCAGTAGATGACCCCTATTGATTTTGGGGTCAAGGGGTCAAAGGTCAAGGTCACATTGACCTTGAAAGCAAAAACGGTTTCCGTATCAATAACTAAAGAACCTTAAGGCCTAGGAACTTCAAACTTGGTATGGTGATTGGTCATTGACCAGTAGATGACCCCTATTGATTTTGGGGTCAAAGGGGTCAAAGGTCAAGGTCACATTTCTGACCTTGAAAGCAAAAAACGGTTTCCGATCAATAACTAAAGAACCTTAAGGGCCTAGGAACTTCCAAACGTACTGGTATGGTGATTGGTCATGACCAGTAGATGACCCCTATTGATTTTGGGGTCAGGGGTCAAAAAGGTCAAGGTCACATTGACCTTGAAAGCAAAAACGGTTTTTCGATCAATAACTAAAGAAACCTTAAGGCTAGGAACTTTCAAACTTGGTATGGTGATTGGTTCATGCACCAGTAGATGACCCCTATTGATTTTGGGTCAAGGGGTCAAAGGTCAAGGTCACATTGGACCCTTGTTAAAGGCAAAAAAACGGTTTCCGATCAATAACTAAAGAACCTTTAAGGCCTAGGAACTTCAAAACTTGGTATGGTGATTGGTTCATGACCAGTAGATGACCCCCTATTGATTTTGGGGTCAAGGGGTCAAAGGTCCAAGGTCACATTGACCTTGTAGGCAAAAACGGTTTCCGATCAATAACTAAAGAACCTTAAGGCCTATGGAACTTCAAACTTGGTATGGTGATTGGTCATGACCAGTAGATGACCCCCTATTGATTTTTGGGGTCAAGGGGTCAAAGGTCAAGGTCACATTGACCTTGTAGGTAAAAATGCTTTCCGATCAATAACTAAAGAACCCTTATTGCCTAGGAACTTCAAACTTGGTATGGTGATTGGTTCATGGACCAGCAGATGACCTATTGGATTTTGGGGTCAAGGGTCAAAGGTCAAGGTCACATTGACCTTGTAGGTAAAAACGGTTTTCCGATCAATTAACTAAAAAACGCTTAGGCCTAGGAACTTCAAAACTTTGTGTGATGATTGGTCATGACCAGCAGATGGACCCCTATTGAGTTTTAGGTTGAAGGGGGTCAAAGGTCAAGGTCACATTGACCTTTTAAAGTAAAAAACGGTTTCTGATTCAATAAACTCAAGAACGCTTAGGCCTAGGAACTTCAAACTTGGTATGGTGATTTGTCATGACCAGCAGATTACTCCTATTGATTTTGGGATCAAAGGGGTCAAAGGTCAAGGTCACAATGACCTTGTAAGTAAAAACTGTTTCTCTCTGATCAATAACTAAAAGAACGCTTCGGCCTAGAAAACTTCAAACTTGGCATGGTGAGTCCGGTCATGACCAGCAGATGACCCCTGTCATTGATTTTTGGGGGGGTCAAAGGTGTCAAGGTCACATTGACCTTGTATTTGTTAAAAACGGTTTCCGATCAATAATAAGAGAACCCTTAGGCCTAAGAACTTCAAACTGTGGCATGGTGATTGGTCATGACCAGCAGATGACCCCTATTGATTTTGGGGTCAAGGGGTCAAAGGTCAAGGTTCCACCATTGACCTTGTAGGTTTAAAAAAACGGTTTCTGATCAATTTACGTAAAACGCCTAGGCCTTAGAACTTCAAACTTTGTATGATGATTGGTCCGTGGGACCAGCAATGGACCCCCTATTTGAGTTTGGGTCAAGGGTCCCAAAGGTCCAAGGTTCATGACCCAGTAGATACTTTATTAACCCCTTATTAATTGTTTGATCACTGGGTCAGAAGTCATGCATAATAAACCTTTATCACATGGACTTAAATTGGGCTGCCTGATAGGGGGCATACATGTTTTACAAACATATCTTGTTTTGTAGAAGATAATAATGCAAATAAACTGTAATGGGACAATCTTTTGTTGGGTCTACTCTGATGCCTTGATGCTTGTGCCTGAAATAATGCATGAAGAGGTACTGTAGATTTTCCTCCACCAGTAAAACTGGAAAGTCGCCATATGACCTTCACATACCATACTTTCAGTTTTGACTAATTGAAGAAATTTACTGAAACTCTTTTGGCCTTATATTGACCGATGGGATGCCTATGGCATGTGGTTAAGGTCATTGACTTTAAACCACTTGCCCCTCACCATTGGGTTTGGAAAGTCACCTTATGACTTCTACTGCTTTGTTGTGTATTAATTTTGATTGGATTGTTCCTGGTTCAAAGCATGCTATGTTCATTATACAAATTTAAGATGGTAAAGGGAAAGTAACTGTTAGGATATTTATAGTGACACCAGACTTTTGTGTTAACATACAGCCTTCTGAAGGATCTGTTATAGATTAAAATACACTATTATCCCACCAGCAGGGTATGCACTGTAATATACAAGTATTCCTTGTATCGGACCTTGAATGGAATTTAATAGATATTTTGATCTTAGACATGAAGTAAAAGTTTCATTATATAAGCTACTTTTTCAAACTGTTCTTCTTCAAAAATTTGTCAGAATGCTGTGTCCGCATATTTTTTTGCCAGTTAGGCATATTTTATTGCTGTGTCAGCATTTTTTTTTTGCTTGTAAGTGTATTTTTTTTTTGCT
>NW_026856242.1:0-21236 GCF_026571515.1 Ruditapes philippinarum | reverse complement strand
TTTTTTATTATCTTAATTCTAGCTTTGAAATCATAATGTGACCTTGCCCTTGAAGGACTGTGAAGTTTGCACCCGACACTATGCGATACAATGTAAAACATTAAAGGGACTACACGCGAAATTTATCCAAGACAACTGATCACAAATATAGTGTCCAAAAGATATTTGTCTCTCACAGCTGATTCAAAAATTATGCATAAAACTATACAATGATTTGAAGCTGCCCGCCATGGGCCAACCAATTAAACACCCCGTTCTTTATTTAAACAGTCAAATAAAAATAATTATTTGTCGTATTTAAAAGATAACAATTACAAACACTTTATTGATACTAAACATTTATTATACAAATACAACAAATTATTGCTAATCTTAAGTAAAAAAAAAACAAGACAGCCATGATGACCCTAATATCGCTCATCTGAATATAAATATTCCCCATGACATGGAACAAGTGATATTGTAAACTATAAATGATGTAAAATCTAAATTTTAAACTGGTATCAAAAAGTTCTTTTATGTATCTAAACTAGTGCTTGTGTAAAAACTTTACTGGTTGCTATTGCTAAGGAAAACAACAGTTCCATAAGATGGCACTGTTTGCTGTACAAAATAAATGGTTTGCCTGCTATGAAATTCAATAGAAGATTTTTAAAAGAAGTTTTTGGTTGACATGACAATCAGAGTTTTTCATCGGATTTAATTTCTTGTCAAAGGTGACCACCCAATGACTATTCGTGTAAAGTTTGTAAGAAATTGGCTCATCTAATGAGTAGATGATGTCTCTTACGAACGAACTACGGACGCCAGATGAATTGCGATCACATAAGATCACCATGACACTTTGTGACAGGTGAGCTAAACAATAATGATCAAATTTGACAAAAACAAGTAACAAAAACATCCGTGGACTGTCAAACATATCATCTCGTCATCATAAGTACCATACTAACGTTTCATCAATATTTATGTTCTCTGACACCAATCAGAAAAAGGTGAAAAAAGAAATGTTTAGAACGCCCAAAACGGCTAAAACAAAAATGTTGCAGGTTTAACTGACCCTGTTCATGGTCAAGCTGGTAAGTCCAAGTTACTGTACACTCACAATAGCAAAGGTTTATTCAAAATACAATAATATAATACAATAATATAATAATCATGACATTTTGAATTTAGAACAATCAACAGATTGTGTTACCTTAAACTTTTACAATAGTTCATTGTTTAAAAGTACATTACATATTTGTAACAGAATGTATATAAACGTAATTCGTTCAGCTCATTGAATTGGAAGTGAAATCTTGAAGCGTTTCAAAACCGCTCTAGAGTCGGCTCCTTGACCTAACCCGTGTTTTCGTCATATGAGGACAAAATTGTTTTGAACCGTGTAGGATTCTAACCAATAACATTTTTTGTTTGTGAGGATCACCAATCCAGAAACTCTCTCAAAATATATTCATAAACAATGTATCATTTTGAAAACAACACTGTTAACAACATTACATGTTAAACGATTAATGACAAAGCATGATTGACAATATTTATGAAACAAACAATGAGTTCACGACAGTATTACATTTATTAAAATTTAAACTAATTCCTATATGTTTACAGTTTTAAGAAAAAACACACACGTCAGAGTAAGTTCACAAATATTTACACATCAAAAATAACAAGATAAAAAATACAATTTAACTGCTATTGCTTTTTATATAAGCTAGGTACGAATGCAATATATGTATTCAAATAACCTTTTATACCAAATAGTTTTTCAAACTCGTTTTCACAAAAGCTATGGGAAAAAAAGTAATTTATATTTTTTTTAAAAAATCTTTACAACAAAGTAACAAGATAAAAAAACATTTTCACATAAAATGTTGCATCAAGGCAATATATCTAAACATTTTTGTATACTGTCATTTGTATACCACACATTATTTCATACGTTTATCACATTTTGAAATAAGTTTTCGAAGGAGGTTTCCGAATTGGCGGATGTTTTCCTGTAAGGCACTTTCATCAGCAGCTGACGATAGCTTTGCATCGATAACAACAATTGGTTTGTTGGGCTTTGAATAAAAAGAGAACAAAAAATATAAATTCAGATTGAAGAAGCTTTATACGTATAAATGACACATTTTTCCTTAGAAAGAATAAATTTGTCTTTAGAAAATGCAAATATGAGTAATATAACGTTTGAATAATGATTGAGGTGTATGTTTGATGCCTATCACCTGTCGAAAGTAACGCTGAATGTGCAATTATTTGTCATAATACTGTATCAATATGTAAATAGTCGTATTTAGACTTCAATACAAAATGGTAAATCACTATAACTGAACTAATTGCCAAATGGCAACAGAAGCAAAAGATGATTTAGATCATTAGCAAATGATTAGCCTACTAGAAACTACTAGGACAACACACAATAAAAAGTTTTATATAGCATTTCTTGGGCATAGTGGTCGTTTAAGTTTGTTTGATATTAAAGTGGATAACACCACCAAAAGCCGAACGAACGAACTCAATGGGACATTTAAATATCGTTCGTTATATCCGAAGTTTACTTAAAGCGAAGTAGCAAAAACTTGCTGACATGTTTGGATGGGGAAATTTGCAATGAAAAGGCATATCTGTCATGGTTACCGGTATAATTGGTATTTTACGGCAGCGGTAATTTAATGCGGGTCATTTTATTGAACAATATATTATGTACATGGTACATGTATTTAGATAGGAAGTACTTTTTTATTACAACAATTGAATTGAAGCGAACCTGCAAGCAATAAATATATTTTGTGACATCCTCAGAATTATTTGTTTGTATTTAGAACAACCAACTTTCACATAATATAAACATTTATATAATGAATAATTATAGTTTTTTAGAACATTTTATATCTGCTTTATAAATATATGTAATTTCGGATCATGTATTCAACCTCCATATATATATAACTTTTAACGGTAACAATTTGTTTGTGCCTACGGATAAGCTTGGATCAAACACCTTTTGCCGAGTTCTGGATAACATCTTTTCTTTTAGTATTCACATGTACTTATCTAAAGGTTTTGACATTACAAACCACAGAAAACAGTTTATTTTATATAATGATTTTTGCACAATTGATATTCCAGATAACTAGAGTTTTTATATAAGTATAGAATAGGTTAATGAGTACCTTTGTTTTATCAACTTTAATGTAAATATTTGTCTCGCTTATCTGGTCAATGGCAAGGAACGACTCATGTAATAGGCGCAGATAATCGGCAAGTTGTTTGGATACAGTTGTAACGATATTAACAGACAAAAATCTCTTGTCATCAAGAAAGTCTTGTATACTGCGCATCGTCCCAACTGGTACAAGTTCACGTTTCATCCGCACGGAGCTACTAAATTCCTGGTATTCTAGAATGGCCGTGCCAATTTCTGAATCAAAAGCATGTAATATTAGACTATACGCCCGCTTAGCTTAATTGGGAGCATTGGATAGATAATCAAGGGGTTGCCGGTTCGATCATCGTAACGACTGATTAAGACATCATGTGGGATTAATAGCCGTTGACTTCGGAGAAATTAGTAATAACTAGTAAGTACCACTGAAGCCTGTCACTTGGATCGACCGCCTTGCTTTGACCTATAGTTATACGATAAAATTGACGTAAAACCAGAATAATCAAACAAACTTTCTAGTCATTGATTTTTGCCAAAATCAAGAAATCGGAGTAGTGTTATAAATCATTTGAGAATCCCGTACATAATGCTTTCATTTTTTTTATTTGTTTTTATCTTTACAAACACTGCAAACAGCATAAAATTAACATAAGCACCAATAACGTGATAATACGATAAAAGTATTGGCATAATTATGTTGTATGTAAATCATCGTATTATATCAAACAGCGTGTCGTATTTATAAGAAGTCTTATCGTTAATGGTTTACAATTGTATTAATTGTTTCTAAAAGATTTACTACTGTGAAAATTTAGTGACAAACAATAACTATAATTATACAATGTAACGTCTGCTCATTCTCGTCATTAATTTATACACTGATTTACTATAATTGCTTTTATTAGCTATATCATACAATTTTGCTGAAAATAGAATCACAAAATTGAAACTGATTTTAAGTACTTGCCTCTCTGGACCACCGTTCTGCTTTGCTCATCAAGGCTTGGGTTAAAACTCTACAATTAAAAGAGGAAAACTTGATTTTGAAACGGATAGTTTTCTAGCTACCTGCAAAAATATTAGATCTTTAACATCCCATGTCACAAAACAAAGATGCGCGTAACGTTCTCATAACTATTTAATTCAACGTATTATTCAAGGAGACTAAAGTGATTTAGTCAAAGTTATATGATTACCTTCTTCCCTATTATTGCTGTCACCGTGTACAAAAACGGATTTAGGGCAGAGTTAATAGGTAATATAAAAACGGCTGACCATGCATAAACATCCCCTGGAATCGGAAATCCATTTAATGCCAAAATACCTGAAACGACGATTTGTAAATAATTGACATTGTTTTATTTAATTTGACCGTTTTCAAAAATTTTTAGATTTAGTCTTTCAATTAGAAAATTCTTTTACAGGTTTTAAACCAAAGACATTCATTTTTTAACTTGAACAATAGAATAGAAACAGATTAAGGATATAGAAACAATTATTGTGTATTTCATTGAAAACCGCAACATCCTAGAGTGTAAAAGAAAGTTAGTAATTTTCATTTACATGTACTTAATATAATGCAGGCATAACATAGAAAGGTTATCAACCTCAGGTTTGCTCGAGACCTTACCCATCACTCCTATCGGAAACCAACATAGGAAGTCAGTCGTTGCGACGAGGATAAGATTCCTCGCAACTTTCAAATCACGTTTCCTAGATTTCTGTGTCTTCTGCATACTTGATGTTGCTCGTCGAAGTTCTGAAAATATGGAAATTTGTCCCGCAGCGACAAGAATAAAAGTGCAGAAATTCAAGCCAACGAAGATTGACACAGAATAAATCCAACCTGGGGGTTTATCTCTAGTAAGAGGCAATGCAATGCATACTCCTGTTTTAGCGTAGAATTTGTTTTGGAAGTGACTTGTGTAAAAAACTGGAATGATTGATAGGATTATGGAAATTAGCCAGCAAATTCCGCAGCAAATGTACGCCTTCATAGGACCAAACCTTACTGTGCCAAATGGAAACTTGATCACTAAAAGTCTGTCCAATGTTATCAAGCAAAGAAAGAAAACGCTTGCTTCAGATGAAATTGTAGAAAGAACCCCAGCAGAAACACACCAATTACTGCTTCTCCATTGATCATCCATAAATATGTATCTGAAAAAAACCGGAATCATATAATCAACAATTAAGAAACATTTGGTCAGCCTTCTTGTAATTAAAGTTTTTATCTTATTCTTCTACTTATCCATTTCCTTTGATACGGCAATGCAAATTTATTCTAAAAATGATCGAATGAAAAAGAATTGATATATACATCAAGAGAATATTGACACCAAAATATTAAAAGGATAATGAGCGCCTGAGACTATGAGTATTTGCCTTGAAGTGGGATGATGGTCACAAATAAGTATTCAAAGTTTCAAAGCAATACCTCATTTGGTATAGGAAATTCATGTGTGGTACAAATAACTCTTTTTGATGTCATTTAAAGTGATTTGTATTTCCTGATGCGTCGTTTAAATATTTCTTTTTTTTCAGCTCTGGCCGTCATCTTGTATAGCAGATTAATACAATTTACTTAATTATGTTAAGGATCATTCCTGTACGTGTTCATCATGTTTGGCCAAGCAACTACTAGGAGAGCTACAAAGCCACATTTTCCTATTTTATAATCCCCTTTAGCGGACGTAACGACCTGGACGACTTAAGCATTGGACTACTTAAGGATCTACCTATATAGTTTTAGTACTATTGGCCAAAATATATCATTTAGGGCTTGCTTTATATTTGTGGTTATCTTTTTCAACAGTGCAGAACGATTTGAGTAATCTTTGTAAAGGACTGATTACTTAATGGTCATTCCTGAAGGGTTTCATTACAATCTACCGGATCGTTAAGAAGTGTTTCTATTAAAGATTTAATTAAGCAAAATGGAATCGTCTGATCATTTTATAGAAGACTACCTAAGAATCATTCCTGTGTAGTTTCATTACATTCGGCCAAGTGGTTATGAAGAAGATGTTTCAGATAAATATATATGACGAGCCACATATAACGGACACAGGATTATTACAAAAGATCGCCTCTACTATTTTGTGCATCAGTAGAAACCAGTACAAATTTACAATGTTAAGTTATTTTGTTCTGATGAATCAAGGAACAGTTCAGATATAACCTTGTTTATGTACTAGACAAATAGAACATTGCCATCTGTTTCTGTAGAGTGAATCAGTAATGAATCAGTACCTGTTTCTGTAAAGTGAATCAGCCACTGCTATCGTTATTAAGTATACACCCATCAGAAAATCGGCAAAGGCAAGGTTAGTTACAAATATTCCGTATCCTATTTTTAGCCTTTCACGATCATAGACAAGACGGTATATGATTGATGAGAGATTTCCGCACAATGAAGCTACCCCTACTATCCAAAGAACTGCTTGAAGGACAGAATTTCTCATCAGATCTTCACATGAAGAAAATTCATTCTTTAATGGCTTGCAATCTTCTTCAGAAACATAACAAGGGCGGATACAACAGAATTTAAATGCAGGCGTTCGAAGATCCCGAAGTGATGAAACGCCGTTGAACATAAATTTTCCGAATTTAATCACTCTATTGCCTTCAAAATTAATTTTATGCACTATAGAATTGTTGAAGGCATAGTCTTCAATGTCCTCAATTTTGTTGTGCGAGATATCTAAAGAGTCCAACTGTAAGTCAGAAAATGTTTGCGAGCTAATCTTTTTTAAGTTTGTGCCTGAAATCTTCAAGCTTCTTATCGCTTTCAAACCTTTAAAAGCCGTCGGTGAAATCTCTGTCAATTCGTTGTTTCCATCAAGATTTAAGTATGTCAGTTGACGAAGCTTGCTAAATACTTTATCGGGTAGCAACTTGATCCTATTGTCGCTTAGATCAAGTGATAATAGATTTTTCAAATCAAAAAAGGCCTTTTCATGAATGTCATGAATATCACATGACGACATATTAAGTCGTAACATGTAAGGAAAACCTAAATTTGTTCTGATTATTTTTTTTATCTTTGGATTTTTACTTATATCAGCGCTCCTAGTTTGCATCGACAATGACGAAATTTCAGCCATGGAAATGTTGGCCGCCTTACAATTGATTACGTCAGCAATGCAAGAACATTGACTAGGACATACAGAATCACAAAGCCGTTCATCATCACCATTTCTGCAATGTATTACATCATCACATACTTGCTCAAGTGGTAAACATTGCTTGCTAGAAGAACATCTGAACATCCCAGCACATGGTAGATATGAAGCCTCTGAAATGTAAGCAGATTAGGTATTACGATTGGCTTACTTGGTATAGTAATTATTCTTTTCTAAGTATAATCAACACTTGCATTAATAAGATCTTATGAAAAATATTTTATTGTTTTTAACTCCGCTTAAATTTTAGATGACAGTTGTATTTTCGGAATTCTAAGATTTACTTAACCAGTAAGGCAAACAACAAGGACATTAACCCGTTCAAAAATTTAAATGTCAAAATTTTGAAGAAAAAAACCTGACATACCTCTTAGTGCATTTGTTTCACTATATAAACTAATTTATTGAACGATTCATGATGTACATATTTAATTAATTTGTCATTTAACCAGCATTCTCTTACTACTGTAGATACATCTATCTCTAAATGTCAATATGTTTATTATTCCTCACCTTTACATATTTCTGGAAATCGTCTAAATCCAGTCGAAAATAGTGAACTCCATTTACTGATGTGAACATCTTTTACAAATTTGTAAACGTTATTTTTATAAAGTGAAGAATTGAAATCTTTTATCACGCGATAAATTGAAAACGCTGGCTCTGAAATATTGGACAATACTAGGTTGGCAACAATTGATGATTCATTACTATTCTCAAACACAATAATCCCTCTTTTTCCTGCTTTTGAAAACTGCAGTTTTTTAAGAAAGTCTCTTGCCATTGTTTTGTACTTGCATTTACTTTCCCGTTCTTGATTTACATGTTCTTCTCTTATTCTAATCAACCTGTATGTAATGTTAAATTCCATTGGTCTGGGCAAACTCTTAAAATAAAACAATTTTACGATACTGTTCTCTTTGCTTGTAATGAATTGTTTGGCTAAATGCATTGCTGTTTCTCTGGTCTCAGAGTCATCCTCTTCAATAAATAAGATTACTTCTCTTTCCGAGTCTATACAAGCTGGAATGAGAAATCAAATAAAAAAAATGGAGAATATAATCTAAAAATCTAGAGCAGGTATGAAATCGGTACTCACGGAGATTAAGAGTGTGACTAAATCAAAAGAGAATTTTGCCAACGAAATAACGTCGTTGGTGCTAATCAATAATGTTTTTGGTTGGATATTGAGTTTAGAGAATGTTGAATATGGAGTTTCAACAAGGGAAATGATATATATCCAGATTTATTACTTGTAATTTCTCTCATGGGTTTTGCTGGAACGTATGAGACTCGTCACAGTGTATTATTGAAGAAATAATAGAAAAGTATATTACATTGCTCTGTATATGTCGGAATACCTCTGAACTTATGGAATCATAAAAGACTTGTGTCGAAGCTCAAATATAAATTCCGATAAACAGCCGATGGAACATGTATAGCATAAATAGCCCATAATTCTTCTTAAAGTTAGCTCGCGCCAAATTTTATTTCACACCCTTTAAACTTGCGTTTATTCTTTTTTACACAACATACTTAGAACCATTATGATAGAGTGAACTTTTATTATGTTTGATATTATGGCTTATAAAATGATAACATTGCAAACAGACAATATTATATTAATTCAATACAATAAGAATCACAACAAAAACATTTGTAGAAAGTAGTTTCAGGATATGATTATGTTTCACCGTTGGTACACTGCCTTTTCTTTTTAGTTCAATAGAATAATTATTAGTTTCATATAGGTTTGAAAAGATATTTTCTTAACAAATCCACATTGTCATGTGTATCTAAATTTTTATCATTGATATTTTTTTCTAGTTCCTTATGTCGAGATTTAATAAATTTGTGATCATATCTCCGCAGAGATCCACATATTAATTGACTTTCCTGGAAAGCTCACCAGTAATTACAAATTTTGCCCGCAAGTGACCAGAGCTGCATCAGTACTTAGGATGTAGTTCTTAAGTACCAGTACTTGCAAAGTTATGCAGTACCAGTACAAGATTTTAGAACGATACTGCAGTTTCGATACTTTTTTAAGAAAGTAATTATGAATCAGTAACAGTACTTTTATAAATTCATCATAGTTGGAGTAAATTCCTACTGTCAAACAAAAAAACAACATATTATGTTTATTTACAAATTATAATGATACGTTTTTTAAACAATTATTTCCATTTCACATGTTTACACTTCAAATAAAAAATGCAAACATTATTCAGCAAAATAAATGGAATTCTTATTTCCTTTATATTTCTATTTACAACATTATTGATTTAACATACTTTTTACAAACAATATTTACAACATATATTATTGTTTAGTAACCAGTCAACTGTATAACTGAAATGCAATCATCTTTCAGACATATGTTACTTTTCAAACTTCAACTCTGTTCAATTGATACCAAAGTAAATAACGTTTTATGGAGCCAAAATTATCACTTGAAATAGTATTATTTAGTATACAAGCAATTAATTAGTGTTGATCTTGCTCATTCATTTTTTACTAGTAAACACAAAGAGAACAACTGATGACATTTTTTATCAAAACCAAAGTACTGCCTGGTAATACAGTAGCAGTACATCTTTTAAAGACAGTAATGCAGTACCAATATAAGAAGCAGCAACATTTTGTAAGAGTAATTCAGTATCAGTACCAGTACTTGCAAAATCACTGCAATACGTATTGCACTACCAGTGCCAATAATGCAGCTCTGCAAGTGACTGATTACTAATACCACATGATTCTTGATACAAATAACTATTAAAATAAATGGCATAGATCAATGGTCTCTGACAAAAACTCGGAGAATCGAGCCAGCAAACCTATATTATGAATCTGATACCGTCCTTTTTGAGCGAGGCGGGTTGACTTTTGTACAAATGAAGTATTACCAGATTCAATGCTCGAAAATGGTTTATACGTAATCAGATAAGCTTTTTTTATCATAAATGCCATAGAATTGCTATGTTGTAAACCCAAATAATTATGTTGTTCTTCAGCTTTAATTTAAAAATAAACTATGCTCAAATTTGATATAAGAAAATATTGATAATTGCTACAGAGTATTTTGTAAACTATATAATAAACATGTGTTAACTTCACATAAATTAAATATGTTATCTTTGAAATTCTACGCACTATGGGTGGTCACAATATAAATATATAGTGTCATTAATAAAATGACAGTTTTTTCTTATGAATTGACCGATTTTACTTGTCCCGTAGCCTCCCATGCGTACTTTTAATCATTCTTTAATTCAAATTAGACATATTCAGTATGCATTTTATAGATTTCAATATCTTTCTGAGGGTTAAATAGTTTACTGAATAATGAGCATCTTATAGCTTTAAGTTGTTCAGAAAGAACAGGAAGTATTAATGTAGGGTAAGGATAGTTCTGGAACTGACTCCGGGACTAAGAGTATTTTTAAGAGTTTATCCGGCTATACAAACAAACCTGTACAGCTACAGCTTCGAAAATAAGAGCAACAGGTCGACTTATCAAATGTGAACGACTATATATTGCTTGGCAATATTATCCTGAGCCATTTGAATATTCAATAACCTTTTGTCGTTAATTATCGGATTTTGAAGTAAACCATATGGGTTTGATGTATAGTACAGCGGTATATTATATAACTTAAAATTACCTGCATAACTAATGACTTACTACCTCGGTGACAAGGTCAGATAAGGTTCGAATCAAATGAATTATTTATGCGTTTTAAAACATACGTGTTTATAAAAATGATGAAATCAAAACAAAACGTGCAAATTAAGCGCACATATTTAGTCAACACATATATTATGCTATAAATAGCAATAAAATGCAGTTATGAAAATCGAAAAAATGGTTTGTCTAAGGTTCGAATAATTGTGCAAAAATTACATGGTCACAATTCCGTCATTTTTAGTACTAGGTCATTGAGCAATGTTAAGTTATTTATGTATCAAAATCTATAGTATGATAAAAGCTCCTCAACGTTTATCAAAACAAAGTACGGAAACTAACGAAAATTTCCAGAGTTTCAGGTAGATATTGCCAAACAATACTGATAAAAGTATGCTTGTTCTAGATGATTAGTTTGGGAAAAACACATTTGCAGTGTAACAACTATTCCTGAACGCTCAATGAATAAAAGGCCGTTAATCAAAATAATCGTACACGACTGCCACACATCACAAGTGAAAACAAATGTACATATCTTAATCACTTACTACAATCTTTTTCATCCTCTCCTTTAGGACATTCAATGTGTCCATCACACAAAAATCGTTGTTCAATACAATAACTTCCTGGGCATTTAACTGTATTTACAGGACAACTGAAATTTTCTGAAAATCACATGTATAATTAAATTTAAAACGTAGTAGATAATCAGGACTGAGGTGGCTATATATTATTGTTCGCACCCAGTTTAAGTTGGAATTGGGTTGAGTTTTTCACATAATCTTTGGTTTGCTCTGAATTGACAGCAGTGCAATTTGCCGTATTATCAGTACAATAAATATATTTTGTGACTTATTAGAAACTGCCAAAAGATAAACCTTTTTTTCTTTAATTATATGGTAGTTTGTTTGGCCAAATTATTGAGTCATCCAATGACAACGTATTAAACACCGTTCATTATGTCACCATTCGATTGCCGCCATCGTGTCATCGGTTGGTTTAACGTGTTCAAAACCTATGGCCGTTTACACAGAAAGCAAAAATAAACAAATTAATGCATGACTACTTACCAAAGCAACAAGTAAATTGAAAATGAATAACCGATTAGGGACCAGCAATCTAACTTGGGTATAACTCCAATCACACTTGTTTGTTTCGTTTGGCTTTTTGGCGCACCAACACAATTTAGGTCTTATGTCGCCGAAAAAAGAAAGTCGATTTTGGCTAAATTTGGGTGTTGCAAACTTAAAGCAACACAAGGGGTCAAAACCACCTCAACTGCTAGAGCTAATAGATTCATAGACTCCAGTCATTACATTCCATTTAATTGCTTTTCGCTATTACTCAGGATTAAACGGTGACTGCAAATATGATGCCTTAACCCGTAAACACAACCCCTCAGATACAAAGGCGACATCAGTTACTACTGGCATAGTTTTGTAAACAGTTTAATACCATAAGAAAAAGATTAAAATTGTATGCAATAAAGACTTAGTATAAAAAGAAATTTTAAGTTTCAAGTTACAGAACATGTTGTGTTTTCCTAATCTAGATAAAACATCTCTTTACCGCAATTTTGTAAATGGTCTCCAGATCGGCATCCAGTCATGTAACCGCTAGCATCTACGGCATAAATACACATCATAGCCTTTGGTATGACCTTGTCATCTCTTTCACAAAAGAAGATGAAGTCCCCAATTTCGGTCACATTGTACTCTTAAGGAAAAGATAGATACAAATACATTTGTAAGTAATAAAAACAAGGAAACATAACAAAAATGAACAGCATTAGTGTTTGTTTGATTTGTTGTTGGATTGTGTTTTACGTCACATCGACAAAGAATAGAACAGCGATATTGTAACTCAAGTCCTATTCGAAAAACGGGTCTAGTAAAAAGAAATAAAGAAAAAAACACTTTACATATCACCAAGATGAATATACAATGCTACTATAAATATGTTACTAAAATGTATACTGTCTCACATTATGTTTACTTTCTCTTAGTTGATCGTTTTCATTTTCTTGTATAAACACATTTTGCTATTTCATGTACTATTGTTGATGATACCAGTTTATATTTATTATAAGTTATTATACGTTTGTTATTGAATTTATTAATTTGGATTTATCATCTGCTTTTACTGTACATAATAGTTACCTACTCGTGATGCTCATTTCGAAAGCGCATGTCAGTGAACATTTATGAGCAAGTCGGACCGGACAGTAAAGAGAAAATCGGGAGATCTTAACATTATATGGAACACAAACGCAGAAAATATCATCAAGATATTAAGGACCTACAATTTAAAACAAAACAAGATACTTATATCTTCGAAGAATATTACTTCTGTACTATATGTTGAAATGTCCTTTCAGTAATATCTTGATAACATACACAGCATTGTGTGTATCCATATATTTACAGTGCATATATCACACTTGCAGTAAAACAAGACAATTTTATTTAGTGGTAACCAAACAGGGGTTTGACGATCTAGTATACAAGTGACTCGTAGTTAAGCAATTGACTGTATGATTTGAATGCTTAACAGATTTCATTAATGACTTATAGTTCAAGATGACACCACGTTTAGGTACCTTTAAAATGACATTTCAATTATTATATACATGCAGCCCCTAACCATCACCTTTCAATTATAAAGGTATCTCAAAATAGACATTCTGACTCTAAATTGACGTATCTTTTTATTGTTCCGGGGGCTTTTTATAACAAATCTACCATACCGTTTTTCACTTAATCATAATAATGGTTTTGATAAATAATACACTGACTTTTTTTACAATTAGTAAAGTTGTTATTCCAAACAAAGCAAGGTTTTTGTGTTATGCTTGAACTTTGCATTGTGAAAATAACTGTTATAGTGAAAGGTCTTGAAACATAACTATATGAAACGCATCTATATCTGTCTAAATAAGATTCTTTACCGTAAGTGCAATAAGGTGGTAGTTGTGTTTGGTGTAATAATTCACTTGTTGATTCGAAATCATCGAAGTTATAATTAAAATTTATCATTTTGAATTCAGGATAAATACTTTCTTCATCAACGTGTAATCGCGTGGTGATTTCACCTCCATCGCATCTCGTCACCGACAGCAATTCCATGCTGGAATTTATAATAACGGTTTATTTAATATTACTCTATATAGCTCACCTTCCACTTGTACTCAACGTTTGACCAATAATTTTTTTATTGTATATCATTCAAACGTATTAAATATGTAAAAAGGAAACGGCTTGCTGCATATAAGAACAAGACGTTTCTTCATCTTTGTATGCCTTTTCTGTACCACTGTCTTTAAACAATTAGTTTTTATCAATAATTAATCGTAATTGCTCATTATGAGGAAGTGTCAAAATAAAATCAATATAAAAATATTTAAAGTAATACTAGTTCTAAGAGCCTACAAGAATTATCAAAGTGAATGAGCATTGAAAAATTATCGCATCCCACAAACAAATGGTAAACATAATAACAATTTTTAAAGTTAATGGCCAACTTGTTCAAAACTTTTGTTAAATAATTAACAATGAAATCATTGTTAAATTAACAAAAAATAATGTTAAATTCTGCGTTAAATTTTATTGTTAAGCAATCCTGTCATTGTAAACGTTAAAGTCTGTTAAATTAACAAAGTGTTGTTAAATTTCTTGTTTAATATCTTTGTTACAAAAATCAGTTGTTCAGAAAAATAGCGTTATCTTTTTGTTAAAACATCAGCTTTAACAAAGATTTAACAGCAAAATTAATTCACCTCGAGAGGTGAATTTATTTTATCGTAAGTTGAACAGAAAATTGATTGCTGCCTTGCTCCTGCCCCTGTCAACTCTCAATCAGTCATTTTTATCATTTTAACACAAATGGAACGTCTTTCTCAATCACAAAACTTATTTTCAAACAATTTACACAGGAAGTCCCACGTTCTATCAAGCCTCAATAAAGTTAAAAAAAGATTTCGATAAAAAAGTTAATTACATGTAATTACTATCAAGATCATCATTAAAACCCAGTCTTAATTTATTTGACTTTCTGGAAATATACACTTTGACAAATACAAACGTTACAGTTACCTTATTCTACCTAATCTATAATGTTTAATATTCATCAAATAACAAGCACACTTACAGTACTGATTACCCAATTATTTAGAACAACAACTGATCGCTAATTTTGAAAACTTCCTTTTATTTTACCATAATATGTCTCATCAAATTTGAACATCATTTTCATCTGAGTAGATTAGGCCATCTGATTTAATGATATGTAAACACTGAATTCAAACAAAGTCTTTTATTGTAATGAGATATTCAACATTTCATTTTTTTCAATAAGGCCAAAAATAGAATATGTCTCCCCTTGAACCAACATAACTAAAATAGGGTTTAAAGAATTATAACTTCTATTTTCTTTTTATCGAACTGCACTAAAAGCAAGCTTTATTTCAAATTTTAAGACGTTTATAAGGATTTTTATAGATATAAATGATGACAGTTACAGGTATTCATACATTATATATACGATTGAGCATTTGATAATTTTGAGATCATGTTTGTACATACTACACTTTTGAGAATTATAAGTATATGTTAGTGTTCATCCGTGCTGTTCTACAGAAATTAGAAACTTCGACGGGAGCGATAGCGACAGGAGAATGTTTCTAATTTCTGTAGAACAGCACGGATGAATACTAACATATTTAGTATCAAACTTTATTGAGCCTCATAATCACTCACTTTATTACGTCACTATGCCGTTCTATGAAGTACTATGAAAAATAGAAGTCGACTATAAAAGGACTTCGATATAGTATCGGTTTTTGTTCTTCTATGAAAATTAACGCACAGAATTTTATTAAAATACAGCGTTTTCATTGGATGACAAATAAAGTTTGACACTAATTTGGGAAGGAGACAAGTTCACTTGGTAAGAGGTAACGCTTAATTGTTTGTGGTTTGTTTGTTTTGCAAGTTAGTAATGATACTTGTAAATTGTAAAACTATAGTGCTTGTTTCGATCAAAATCTCTAGATAATTAATTCAAAACTGTATAAACTGGCATACATATTGTTTAAATTTAGAGGGTAAATTGCTGAGTAAATATGTGTATTATGAACCTAATGCTAGCTATGTTATTGTTTCATAAAAGGCCATTATTCAGTCAAAATGGATGATGCAGATATTAACCTGGTCTTTGACAATTGCTTCCAGTACTGATGCTACACACATGCCAAGTTAAAAGTTATTGTAAAGTTCTGAAAAAAACGATACTTAGGGGTCATTTCTTATAACATAAGCATACGGGAGAAAAATTAATTCGATAGTCACACCCTTAACTGACTCATCAATAACTACAATGCAACAGTTAAACATGACGTTCTATGTGGGTAATGTCTACTGTCAACAGCAATTTTAAGTGTTTTAAAGTGTTTCAAATAGAATCAATCATTCAGAATTTGTTAGCATGTTTCCTTAACCTTTGACCGTAAGATAATGAAATCAATACTGTGGACATGTTTTATCAATGTGTATTTCATGATAATAGTTTAATATTCTTTAATTAAGTTCTGTGTCATTACGAAACATCTGTTTTACTTAAGAAGTTGCTTTCAACACATTCTGCATCAGCAAAATAATTAAACCATATTAAAACTATATCTTAAAATTTAAATACAGATCATCAATGTATAATAATGTAAAGGTAAAAGTAACGTCAGCACATACCTTAGAAAATCATATTTGTATGTTCCTATTGTGCACTCACAAAACGGATATGCAAAGTCAGTTTTGAAATTGTCAATTAGGGATGCTTCACGAAAGTTGAACGTGCAATCGGTTTTTACCTAAACAAAAATATCACCGTAAAATATGGTCATAAAATTACTCATTTCAAAATACTATTCTCAAAGCCACATAAGCCGTTTACCTTCATTTTCCATGAAGAAATTAAAAAAATGATTTCAAGCTGACGAAATAAGATTTTTCTGTCAATTTTGTCAATAATTTGTTCCGGAATATTAATTCAACTATAGACAGTATCCACTTTTGTAGCAAAAACAAATGGAAAAAAATAATCCGTTTTATTTGAGTATTATTTAGACACATGATTCCAAACGATTTGGCTAGGGCTTGGACATAAGACATTATTATATTTCGTCCAGGCCGGGAGTTGCTTTGGTAGTTTAGTTTGGAGGAAGGTAGTCTAGTACTAGTGTAACTCTCCAGGAATGATGGTTAGAAAACAACCCGCCTATATTACTGAACTACTGTTGGGAAAATGCGTAAAATGAAACAAACAAATAAACAAAAAATCAAATTATGTATCAGGAGCAATTTTGAAATCGAATTGATTTAGTTAGTTTCTTATTTTTTCTTCATAGAATTCATTTGAAGTTTTGTGTTTAAGTAAGACCGTTATTGAAGCAGGTATGAATGACATTACATTTTATATACCTGTCGCATTATCTGGCTGTTACGTTTCTGTTTAGTCAACCATCAACATATCCTCGTTGACACCGAAAACACTTACAATAAAGTTTAATATTCCTGTCTATACAGTCAGGCGGTGAACGTTTATTATACACGTAATTATATATAAAAAAGGCCGTTCTTGGTTAAAATGTGCAAAATGATATATTCATTAAGATATGAACGACATCTTACCTTTAAAACACAGGGATATACCTCTGCTCCCAGATATGGAACATCAAGATCAGATAGACTGTTACTTTGACTTGAAAAGGTATGCTTTCCTGATTTGTTACCTTCCAACTGATAATTCCAAACAGTTTTAGCTGAGGAAAATGTATACGTTTAACTTAATATCCACCTTAGAAAATTTACATTGGTTTCCAAGATTGACCAAGTTATATGCAGTCGCTAGATAAACGTCAATTTAAAACATTTAAGCATTTGAAAATATAATTATTGTTGAATTAATAAGTTACATTATACAATTATGACACCGGTTGAATATGCATTTACAAATATATAATGTGATTGTTTTAGATAAGCAAATAAAAAGGAACAGGTGAATAGATTTTGATAATTTTAAACGACTACATGCAAGTTAACACAAAATTCCATTTTTCAATTCAGTTAACCTTTTGATAACTTGCAGTTTTATCACCCTCACAGAAATGATCTTTTTTAAAGCTGCATGCCTCAAGATGAGCCAAATTATTTCACAAAAATAAAAAATCAACGTTAAGAAAAACGTGCTAAGGAAAGCAAAGTATTAACAATTCAATAAATAATGTGCATGTTATATGTAATAAATAATTGGTTTTTTTAGTGTTAATTAAAATAGTTTCACTGCATTAATAACGCAATAAAGGATATCTTTGCATATTCTGACCTATATTTTGTTATTTGTTTGTTGTTTTGGGTAGTGTTTTTTTTGTTGTTCTTTTATCAATGTTAAACTCCTTCCTTTAGTCACTTGGCATAATTCTACTTTCTTAAAATTTTTAAGGTAGTCTTACTGTAATGCCTTCCCGCCTAAAATTGTAAAATCGGCCATATTCGGAACATTATTTTCTCAATGTTCGTTATTCAATAATTTTTAACGTTTATAACAGAATATAGTGCATAGCAATAAAGGATTTTGAATAAGGTCCGGAAATAACCAATTTTCTTCGGTATTGGCCGACGTTATATCTTTTTGGCGGGAAAGCAATAAAGTAAAACAACTTTAAAACACTTCATGAAAACAAGCATAGTGTTGGATGAATGCTTATTTAACGTATCAGAACAATCAATTAAGATATGGATAAACTACTTAATGTTGTTGTCATTTTGATATTGAATGCTAATTTATAAATTGTATACCACTTTTCTTATGTGTTGTAAAATAATTATGTAATATCCGCCATGACCATCTATTTGTTTTTACTATAGAATAAAATATTTCACTTTACTTCAATATGTTTAATTAAGAAATCTACTCACGTGATAAGACTTTTCCTGCCCAAAGATATTCACGACTGAAGTCAATGCATCTAATAATATATCGATTGCAAAGCTTTTCATCACGGCTATCCTTACAGTCTGGGTAGCGATCAGATGTCAGTCGATGAAGGATGCATTTGGATTCATCAGTACAGAGAAACGACTTTTTGCAGGAGTCTTGAATTATAAAGCGAACATGTCTTTCTTATTAAAAAAATTAAAAAGTAATAAAAATAATAAAAGCACTCCTTGTATAAACGATTTTGAATGCATGCCTTAAGAGATTGTTCCCGATAATATGGAACGCTTTAAAGAATAGTAATGTAAAATGGATAATATGGAAAGCTTTAAAGAATAGTACTGCAAAGTGTTGATTACAGCAGTATTTTGGGTAGGCAGATTAATTAGCAATGTTCACTGTTTTACATGCATTTTATTAACGTATAATCATTAATTTAAAAACTACATGTATAATGAACCACCTATTAAGAAGTATTCGTTAATAACATACCATTACTTTTCTGTTGACAAAAGTATCTGTGCATTGTTTTATTTGAGTTGAATCTGATTATATTAGCTTATATATTTTTTATAATATGAAATGATTGATTTCATATTACTGTTATAATGTCTACAGATTATAAAGACTAAAATTATTGAGGTTTATAAATTTGGGCATACAATCTTCGAAAGAAATGTTACTTAAACAATTATAATTCATTATTATAATTTGATATTTGAAGTATAAATGGATTTTTATTGCAAAAATTATTGCTCATTGTTCTTGTTTTATTCTTTTATGTTATATCTTATATGTTTGATCTTTTCTGAATTGCTTCATATAATATAATTTACTACAAAGACGTTAAACTGTAATTATAAGTCTTATACAAACCACAATTCATTTCATCACTATAATCTACACAGTCAATTATAGCATTGCACTTTTTCTCTGCTGGAATGCATTGTTTATTTGTACAGGTATATTCATTTCCTTCACACTTTCGGTAATCTATAAATATTTGAAAACGATAAATTAGTAAGCAAAAGTATGAAACATGTTAAAACAAGATTACATAAGTTTAATATTGAATTATTTCCTGCGTTTTTAATATACCATTTTTGTAAAAAAAATAAATGTTTTTAATTTGTGTATAATAACTTATTTCTAATAAATGTAGAATTATTTATATGCGTATTTGCGATAATTTAAATAGTTTGTATGATGTAAATAACACAATGAAAATAAATATTTTTGTCACTATGAATGCTAACAAGTACATCCAATGCGTGCAAATACTGGCATTTTTAAGGGTGATGGAAATTGATAGTATTAAGGTGATGTTGCTGTTATGCACTTCATTTCTTAAACAAAGCGAATAACTGTGTAGTGAATGTCCAAGATATTTATACTTGTAAAACGTGTTAATTAATTTAAGTGAAAAAGAGCATCATAATTTCAAAAAGTCTATCAATAACCAATTGTAACAAAATTTCTAAGTGAAAAAGGGCATAGCCTTCAAAGTTTCTTTCATAGAAATAACCCTTGATTTAATATTTCATCATGTCATGATAATCAAATTTTCCAAGTTTCATGTTAATAACCTGTAATAGTACTTAAAGAACAATTGCGATACAAATGCAAGTAAGAAATAGTATATTTCAAGAATATCGCTTTAAGAATAAGGTCACTTGTTTTACAATTGTACTTTGTCAAAAAAGGCAAAGAAGTATTAAGTTTCTCAAAATAAAGAAAAGCAGAATTCCTAAAGAAAGTCCAACACAACACAATTGAACATGTTGCAGGCTCGATTGAGCCTGTTCATGGACGGTACTGGAAAGTGCAAGTTTTGTATCAATATTGTCAAAACGGCATGTGTAATGGTCTACATCAAATATTTTGCACGGCGCCGACGATAATGACGAGCCGGTGAATATAATAGCTCGACATTGTTTCTTCAAAATAAACAAACTGATATGTTATTGGCGACATAGAAGTATAGCAAGAAATTGTTCGTAAATGTATTATATGAAAGTATATGTATGAAAGGAAGAGCATTTTCGTTTGAAAGTGCGGCGATCAGATAGCAAAGCTGATTATCTTATAACATGCTTGTAAGGAAAGTTGGTTAAAATCCATTCAAGGAATTTGAATTTGTTCATGCTAGCTTTCTAAAGGTCGACAGATAACTATGCCCGTTCGAGAAAGTAATCGGTAAATCAAT
>NW_026856241.1:0-25053 GCF_026571515.1 Ruditapes philippinarum | reverse complement strand
TGTGCAACACATTTTACTTGAAAAAGTTTGGTGCCATTTAAGTAATTTATATGAACAAAGTTGAAAGTTATCATTGGTTGTATCATGACAGCTAGCTTTTATTTTACGGTTCTTTAAACATGATTTTGGCGTTTCTTAAAAATGCAGCTGTTACTGTTTCTAACATGCAAAATTCCTTTCAGACAGGCTTTTTTTTTTAAAGCAGCACACCTTCAGATTCATGCTAATTTTCATGAAAATTTTGAAAATGTTTTTAAATGTGTATTATTGTGAAGTTACAAAAAGGAAGCATTTTACACATTATCAATGGCACTAACAAACCATGTAAATTACCAAAAAGTGATAAGATATGCATAAAACGCATTTACTGAGTTAGTTACTCAGTAAACATATAGTTGTAAATGCTGAAAAATCAGTCATTAATCGCACAAAATATGTAAAATATTACTTGAATCTTGAAACTTTACTACTTTGTAGATGCAACACAAAAATGATAAGATGCATGTTGTTGTGGGGGCTAATACAACGAATAAATCACAAACATTTTACCTAAATGCATTAACCTTCTGAATAACTTGAATGATATAAATTTATATGGTATGGCCATCCTAATGCATTGCCAGTACCTCTGCTAATATTCATACAGGCATACTTTTTAACAACTGCATTAAACTGAGGGTTTTTAGTTCTCTTTTTTTCCTTCTAACATTATTTCTATATCTCAAAGATCACTTTTTGCAAGAAAATGTATTTAATGTAATTTTATAATTATTAAGGGTATTTAACTGGCCAAATCATGCAAAATTTGATAACAAATAATTGGAACTTCATATTTTCAATGTTATTAATAAAATAAAAACTACTACAAGATGAACCAATACACATTTAAAATAATTTGGTAAACTTTGAAAACAGCCTCTCATTTTGGCAGGCTCTTTTAAGTAGAAAAATGGTCAAAACATGTTCCAAATGGGTGGAAAGAATACCGTTTTTCTACATGTCTCGAACACTTTGAGAAGTAACAATCATTCAGCTTTTGTGATTTGGAATTACTGTATGGTAATTTTGTTTAGATTTTGCATACAGGTGTCCTTTAAAACGTATAAGTGACCATGCTATGTTCTCAATTTTCAAGTTCTTTTTAGTGCCTATTAGGATGGTCATACCATAAAATTACCGAAATCTTAAAGGCTTTTTAAGATGTTACATACCTCAAAATATCATCATTGATTTTCTGCAGCAATATATATTGCTATGAAACACTGTATAAGTGGAAAATTTTGCCACATGGAAATATTTGCGATTTTTGCGTACTGAAATTAATCTCAAATGATCAGGCAAAAGTTATGTCTTTTAGGCAAACTTTCTACTATCATTTGAAAACACGCTTTCATACAGTATCTTACATGAAATAAGTAATAAGTTTGACTGTTCAGGTACTGAGATTCATTTTTCCCATTGCTTGTATGTTTAAGTTTGGTCTTAACTTTTTCATAAAACAATATATAAGTTAATGAGTTAATAACACTAAATGTTTATTATATGACAAAAGAATGTTTCAAAAATATGACAAAGAAATGTGTGATCAGCTCCTTTATCACAATAACAATATGTTGTTGTTTTTTTTTTCAAACAATTATATGAATAATAAAGAATTGAACAACTGAATAGAACAATTACAATAACGATGTATTCTTAACATGTACCTGCTTAATATTTATGATATCAGAAAAACAGTATAAAATTCAAGAAATCATACTTCGCAAATATTTCTGCACGCAAAATATCCACTAATACAGTAGCAATCTTGAATTTCTGTTGTCAAGATTATCATAGATTTTCGTTAATATCCATTGACATCTCCAATAATTTACCTGCTATATGTTTGTCTAAGTTGGTGTTTACTTGAACCTTTGCAGCATGCATAGGTCCTTGATCTGGGGTCATCATCAATTGGTCAATGTGGGCATCATCAGTTAGGTCAGTTGACATACCAGGCTCATCTCCTGAGCTACAGTAAGCTGCTGTTAACAACAAGAAATATATTGCAAGAAATTGTCAATAAAAAATATACAATAAAAATAAATTTTGCTCAAATTTGTTATTTGAAAACACTGACAATAGCTATGAGCCTCTTTTTAAAGAAGGTTTTCAGCATAAATTTAGAGAAGCCATGTGCAGTAACACTAGAATACAGAAATTAATTCTTAACCCTACAAAAAAGAATGTCAACCAAATCCTTCAAACTCTTATCACAGTATGACATTAACCTTTTAGAAAATTACATATATCATGAAGCACCTGTTCAAGCTGTTTAATACTTAGATAAATTTGCAAGTTAAAATAAAACAGAACACTACTTACCTTTGAGCAAGGGATAAGAGTCATGCATGAGATAAATTTCAAAATAACAGTTAAGTGTAATATCAAGTTACTTTATTGAGCTGTCATGTATAGCGTTATGTTTAACTGAATGTAATTTTGACCTGGGATGTCATGTAATTGCTCACACCCTTTGTTCTGTAGTATATTGTCACATTATCTAAAAATCCTTAAGACATATAGAAATTATTTAACTTTTAAGACATTTTTGTCCTCTCTATAAAAGTCATTGTGGTGTTTTGTCCACTCTATAAAATTTTGAGGTGTGTGGTTTTGTCCCACATTCATAGCCGAAATACCAAAATGAAAAGTATATTTAACCTTTTAATAGAAATGTCCTAGACACTAAAAATTTGATTCGGAAATGACAAGAAGTACTGTAGTAGAATTCAAAAAAAAAAAATTCTTCTTGACCAAAGATACATTTATAAACATTGAAAAAATACAATGGATCTTACTTTGTTCATCAATATTAAGTAAATTTTCTTCTGCTATGTCTGAAATTCCTGGTTCATCTCTTGTGAAGAAATCTATAAATGTAACAGAAAAAGCATATTAAAGCAATGCATTAATGCAAAAATTCTGTTGTTTCCTAGGTAACCAAGTGGTGAAAAGCTCTAATATATGGGCATGAATAAATAATGAATAAATAAATTTCAATGTAAAGCCTTTGCATAAATGTTGTAAATTTAGCACTTAAATTGTTGTTAATTTTTGCATTTTCATAATACCGGTATTTTTTGAAATGGTATTAACTGGTAAATTATGAAACGGTTTTTGGTACCGTGTAAGTACCAGTTATTGATATCCAACCCTATTTGAATTTATAAAGAAAGAAAAAATAATTCTTTTCTGAAGTATAATGTGCCTTTTAATTACCTTGGTAAATGGTTTCCATAGGCTGTAAAACACTGGATGAATGTTCGTCAATAAAGTCATTCTCAGAAGACAATCCCAGATAGTCAACAGAACTGTATAAACAATCTGTTAAAGAACAATTCATTCTTATCATTGTGAACAGAAAATGAAAGATGTGCAGCAGCATGCATAAATCATATAATATGTATAACATCAAAGAATAAATTGCCCCATTAATGAAGTATGTAGGGTAACCTACAGATGTAGGTTTTTGCAAAGCAAATTATCTGAAACAAACAAATGTTTACTGCAGAATTTCATAGAGCAATGTTGATGGCTTATTTTTGATTAACAGCTTATTAGGCACACAATATCTTACATTTTTTAAACTTTTCATCCAAATGTGCCAAAACAGGATCTTAACAAATGAAGCTGTAACATTGGTATTGTTCTTTAAGCAAGTAAACTAGCTACAGGCAGTTTAAACAATGGCTCAACTTGTTGCAGGCAGGTGAAGAAAATCCTATTTCCACATCCTTGATGACCCTCGGTCCTTTTGTTTATTTCAAAAGTACATGTATAATACATTCATCACGCATGCTTTTTTATGAAAGTCAAATAAACTAAGGTCAACGCCAGGCAGAAGCAACGCCCGACTTTCTTTACTTTTTCTAAAAGCAAATTCAACAGTTTAAACAAATTTATAAAAAAAAAATACAATAACATTAAGACCTTTTTTAAGTGAATAGACACACATTCTTTTTGTTTTATTCCAAGAATGAATCATTTCCATAGATAAATAACAATGTTAAAAAAATTCAATCATTTGACAGTCAAGATTTTCTTTGGGTCAAGGTCATATCTCAATTATTCAACCTGTCTGCTTAGTCACATTAGTGTTGCTTTGTTCATGTAAGAATCAAATCTGTACAAATATCAAAATTATGACAACTAAACAAATATTCAATAATATGACCTTGACGGTCAATGTCAGTTCAACCTGTTTGCAGGTCTTGTCCAATAGGTTGTTTTGTCTAAGTATGAAGACAATCTATTTATCAATTACCAAATTACGATTGACTTTAGCAAAACAGAAACTGAAAACTTCATATTATTTTCAAAGTGAAAGGGGCATTACTCTGCCAAAAAATATTGAACCATGACCCAATTCAAACTTAGCCTGAACATTCTTTTAACATATCCATATGTAAAATGTGAGTTGAATGAGTTGAATGTATAATACTGTTGGGGAGATAATGAACAGAAACTGAAAATTTCATTTCTTTTCAAAGTGAAAGGGGCATAACTCTGCCAAAAATCATCAAACCATGACCAAATTCAAACCTGACCTGTATTTTCTCATGACATATCCATTTGTCAAATTTGAATTGAATGTGTAATACTGCTGGGGAGACAATGAACGGAAACTGAAAATTCATATTCTTTTCAAAGTAAAAGGGGCATAACTCTGCCAAAAATCATCAAACCATGACCAAATTCAAACTTGACCTGTATTGTTTTCATGAAATATCCATATGCCAAATTTGAGTTGAATGTGTGCAACCATTACTAAGATAATGAACGGAAACTGATGATGACAAAATGACGGAAGGACGGAATGACGGAACAGGGTAACACTATATGCCCCAACCCTTATATGGCGGGGGCATAAAAAGCCAAGGTCAATTTGAGTTGAATATACATGCAGGTCTTATCCTAAAGATTGATTTGTCTCAATATGAAGTCAATCCATTCATCATAATATTAAAGTTATTGTCCAAACGATTGTTATGTCCAAGTATGACGAAAATCCATTCAAACTAACAAACATTTGGCCTTTAAGGTCAAGGTCAATAACGAGGTAATAGAAAAGTTATTGTCCAAAGGTTAATGCGTACAAGTATAAAGACAATCCATTAACAAAACTGAAAAAGTAATAGCCGATGTTTATGTTTCTGGACGGCAATAGTAGGGAAGTAGACTAGCAATAGCTTAAAACAAATATTTCCTTTGAAAAAAAAGTTTGAATAAAATTATAATGAAAATACCTTGAAAGCTGCTTTCCTTTCTGTGTAACAAGTTGATAGAAATCTCAATATTTTCAGATGACATTCCAGGATCATCTCCAGAACCTGTCAAACAAGAAAAATTTGTTACATTAAGCACAATTTGAAACATAAATTCAACATACTGAAATTCAATAAAGACACTATAAGTAATTCTTACACCAGATAACAGTACACTGAGTACAGAGAGGAATTTTTAGCTCAAGTGTAACTGTGTTAAGCATTAACGAGGCTCTGCCAAGTTTCCACTAGACAGTTACCTGGGAAATAGATATTCCCATCTGTGATGACAGCCGGTGATTAATATAATTTTTTTTGCATATTTAAGATAAACATAAGAAAATTATGAAAACTAGTATTTTCATGTAGCACTTTATTCTTCTGATGTCATTTAATGCATGTAAACTTATCTTACACAGAGGGAGAGACAGGTTTTTCAAGCACATTTGTAAACAGTAAATAATCCTGTCTGATATGCAAGAATAGATCTTAGTGTTCCATTATTATTACTTAAAGGCTTTTATGAATATTATATTTTAACGTCACAAAGTAAAAACAAACATGACTACTCCAGTTGTCTTCAAATACATTACATAATTTTTTTCCTGATTAAATAGATGAATTTTTGACTTCGTTAACACATAATGGCTCTAATTTTTGCTGTCAAAGTTAAAGAGCTTGGACCTATACATAAAAGACTGGGAAAAAAAACACTGACTTACTATCATAGTGATAGGTGGATGTAGAGGAAGCCATAAAATCATGGTTATATGTGGTTAAAGGATTAGATTTCTCTCTGAAGATATGTTGAAACTCTGGTTGTGCCTGAAATAAAAATATAAAGATGACTGTCTTGAAGATAATATGCACAAAAACATTAGCATAAAACTTTATCCATACACCTCCCCCACCCAAATCAAAGAACCAAGTACAGATCATGTCTGTTGCTTTATGTATCTCTCTCAACAACATTAGAAATGTCTTTTATCTGTCTGATGAAAATTAGACAGTTATAAAGTTTGCATTGCTTTAAAGCTACATGCCTCCAGATGAGGCAAACGAAATATTTCAAGTAAATGAACTTTGAGCAAAATGTATCATAAAATTGAACAAGTTTCTATATTTATAGCATAAAGCCACTTCCGCAGATATAGCCAACAAGAATTTTTAACATAGTTGCCAAAGCCCTCTGCCTAAGGGAAGGTTTACATGAAGCACAAAATTGTGCTCTGTTTATAAGATTGAGGTATGGATCTGGATTGCCAGTGGAAATCCTTGATCAATGCTAGATCTGCACATGCAAGTAAAAATAAATTCATAAAAGAAATATAATAAGATAACTCCTGTGTATGTGTTCAGAACTACTTATTCTTAATCTTTTATGTAGATCTGAAGACAACCAGATATGTTTCGCCTTCTTTATGTTTTGGATTCCCGAGAAAACTATTTTAGCCATGCATTCAAATTTGTTGTTTTGCATACAAAAAAAATGTTTGAAGTAATTTTTAACAAACTTGAAAAACAAGAACTGTCGTAGGACAGTAAGGCTGGACAGGGTTCGTACAGACATCCAGTATCAAAATTCAAGGACTTTTTAAGCACTTTATAAGCATGTTTTTCCATTTTTCAAGCACAATTTGTTAACTGTGCCTATATCCTACACAATCTTTAACCAATATTAATTTATAAGTCATTTCTTGTTGAAATTTTTTTTTCTGGCTACAGTTTCTATAGAATAACAACAAAGATAGCTGAACAAATACAAACTTAACTGCCATCCTGTTGTATGGCCCCCTGTTAAAACCCTAACTTCAATATATCATCTGATGGAGATAAATGGTGTTTGATTAACTAAGGGGCACAACTAATGCTGGAAGCTTTCACTACACTTGTAATGGCTAACTTTTTCCATTTGGGATTTATGTTTTTCTTTCATAGGTTATCCGTTTCTTTTAAATATAAATAATACAACATCACAATATTATATATATCTACATTATTAAATTGTTTTACAAAAATAGTGTCAATAATCATTGAATGGTAGGTAAAAATCATAAGCATTATACAGTCAAACTTCGCTCGCTCGAACTCTCATTTTTTGTTCAGTTAAGAGCCATGAAAAACTTTTATAAAAAAAACATGTTCATATTATTTTTGGTTTTATACAGAACCCTTATAATGCAAGTTTTGTATAAAATAATGCTTATTGTGTGTGTAATAAGCTGTCTTATAACTTTTTATAACACAGTTTGGCTATTTTGACAGTTTGAGATATCATTGGTTTCCATGGAAACTGCCAATTGAAAAAATCCAACATGCCAACATATATTTTCTCTTTATTTTGAATTTGTCATTAAATTTTACACAACATACAAAAAATTTAGAAAACCCTATGAAAGAATTGTTTCAATATCTTGATTATTCACAGAATTCATGTTTATTTTTCTCATTTTTGTTCAGTTTACTGGCATGCGAGCAGTTCCCGTACAAAAATCATAGTTACTTAATCACTATTTTTTATTACGCTCACTCACCAATATTTGAATGTTACACATCAATATTCGGCTCGTCACACAAATCATGGAAATTCCATCCAGGGTTTGACACTAATTGTTTTAACAAGGGATCCCATAGGAATCCCTGAGATTTAAATCAGGGATTCCTTCTAAATGTCAGGGATTCCTCAGCTCAAAATAGTAAAATATGAAGGCAAAGAATAACAAGGGAGTGCAGCAATCCGTTTTAAAGACCACATACATGATATATTGCCTTGTTTCAGATGCAGAAAATGTAGTTTATGAGCCATTTGGTTTTTTTTTGTTTGCTTGAATTTTTACGGCACGTCAACAACATAACTGGCCATATGAGCCCTTTGGAAATATTTCTGTTTAAAGTTTTAAAAAGTGTTTCAAAAGTGTTTACTTTACTAGTAATATATATAAAGTTGGACTGCTAAGATAAATTAAAGCATAATACGATTTTTAAATGCACGTAAACAAAATACATTAAGCTCACGCACTGAACAAGAGTTTTCGATTTGAAAATAAAAACCTGTTTTCTCCCTGGGGTTGATAATTGTGAATCAGTTCTGTAAAGGAAGTATAATGCAAGGACTGGGCATGGACTTAGGGTTGAACTTTGAAGTTAAGTAAAGGAACTGGGGAAACATTTTCAAAGATAGCCTAGGGTCACTGAAATAGAGCCAACATATCATATTAGATCTTTAAAAACTTACAGAATAATGATAAGGCCCATATTCCAGTAACTTGAGTAAGTTCTGGTATGGATAACTTTTGAAAATATTCCTTTCATGTCATTTAAAAAGAAATTTTTAAATATGATCACTTTAAAAAAATAAGTGATTTTCAGCTTATTATTGTACACTTTTTGTGTTTAAAAAAAAAGGAAATATCCCACAGATGTTGTAATAAAATATTTTTAAAATTTTTACTAAAGCTAAAATATCAAGAAAAAAGTTTTTGTTTTCATTACAAGTAGGGTACCTTCAAATGCTTTCGTTTTAAAAAATAAAAAGTTGCCTCCAAGTCCATGACAGGAGTGTAATATCCAAATTTATTTGTTCTCAATTTTTACACTGAAATGTCCCGATTCTTTTCCTCCCTGTGTGTATTGAACTTTTTTTAAGTTTTGACATATGCCACATCAAAGGCACTCACCGTATACAGCAGTCATGTAGTTTAGAACACTGATTGGCCAAAATAACTGTCAGATGAAATATACGTCATTTGGTGTATGTTTCACCTAAGGATTTTTCTTTTTTTTGTCGGTAAATTATGCGTGACCTTGATTGACCTTAGAACACTTCAGTCTTTAGTTAGACAATATTTTTTAGCATTTAAGGCTGCAGAGTTTCAAAAAGGATTTTAAACTGAAAAGTATGGATTCTTTTTATTCTATTTATTAATTATACTTTTGCTGTACTACAGGGGAAGTAAAATACATCAGTAATCTTTTTGTTTTTACACTTTTTTACGAAAATTTACAATGATCACAAATGCCGAATTTTGGCACACACAAAAAAACAACACGTACTTTTAACTTCGTAGCACTTACGCCGACCTGCACATATTTGAAGTACACACCGCTCGTGTAAAAAATTATACGATAATTATATTTCTTTCTTGAATTTTCACAACTTAATATTATGAAGTCAATGCATGATATAAAATTATTCAAGAATGTTTCTTTAGCCAAAATATTTTTTCATTATAAATCGCAAATGAGTTGATAGCAGTCACTGCACAAAGGAAATCTGCGTACATATTCAAGAGCCGTAGATTTTACCCGCGGGATTTTTCTTTTCTTTCTTGAACCCCTTGCAGTTGTGCAGTCTTATTAACACTTTTCTTGAATATTTGTGATTCAATGAATATTAATTCAGACAATTTCAAAAATTTACACAGCAATTTTTCAGGGATCCCAACGGAATCCCAAGCTAGGAATCACAGAGATTCCTCCCGACTTTTTGGGATCCTCGGAATCCCGGGATCCCGTTAATGTCGAACCCTGCCATCATGTTCTAAACATAGAATAACCCTTACTTATGAGGCCTCATATGGGGTACCGAAATTATCCATTATTTTGTATGAAGAGAAGTAGTTCCCATACATAAAATCTAACCCATTATAATTATACAATTTTATTATATCGGACCTATTTTTCATTTACAATTGTTGAACAGACCATTATCTAAGAGATAAATAGATGTAATTCAGGAAATAGAGCGTAGACTAAACGCGGGTATCTATTAACCGGTACCGTTACCCCAACGCATTCATATGCAGTAACATGCTTGTATGCATGATATTTTACGCATCAAAGCCATAAAATTATTATTTACTGGTTGGGGACCACCAAAACCGGACAACCACCAAACCCGGACGGCCCTGAAGATGCTTAATTTAGTATTTTCTTTGTTCAGTGGTTGTCTGTCACTTTTTTTTTATCAACAATAAATGTATGTTTCTTTTAAAATTAAGTAAATAAATTTATTTCAAAATCCGTAAATAGTAATATTTTAATGTCTATTTCAAGAATGTTGACGTTGAAATTTGGGGGTCAAGAAAGCAATGCCTGACCTCATATACCAGCTATAATCATTTGCAGAGTGAATAATAGAATATCCAAAACTTCAGCATTTGTTGCTGACATATTGTATATCATGTTAAAAATAAAAAATCAAAGCACCCAAGCTTTTATCTGAAATAAATCACGTCATTTACATATCTGTCCGGACACATGGTGCTGTAGTTTAGACAATTTAGGCAATTTTGATACCCTCCTTGTCGAGCCTCAGATATAAGTGTCAATAAAATCAGAAATAAACAAACTAGTTTGTTAGTTAGGAGAAGAACCTAGCTGAACTGTGTCAAATTTTTTGGTCTCTATGTTAAAAATTATGAAATCTGTACGGAAAAATGTTACAAAAGTGTCCGGTTGATGGTCTCCAACCAGTATAGTAATATTGGTCAACATTCTGATAATTAAACAATTTTTCATCGCATTGCCAACTTATTTGTAAACAGGTGGTATTAGTGGAAAACCCTTTAACAAGCCTCACGTGTAAGTATTTTTGGGCATGCGCGCAAGGACGGAATCCCCCATAGAAAACAAGGTCACGTTTTGACGAAGCACAGGTGAAAGTGATTTAAAATGAGACTTTATATACGTACTGCCGAACTGACACTTAGATTATGTCTCGTTTATGTATCTGCTTGATTTGAAATGAATTTTTGAAGAATGCAAGTAAAAATCAAGCGTTTAAATGAAAAATACGGGTACTGCTTCTGTACGGGAACTGCTCGCATGCCAGTAGAGCATGGAAAACTCATTTTTTTAAGAAATATGTTCAGATTATCATTTGTTTCATACAGAATCATTGGATAAGGTTATTTTTGCATTTAACAATGCTTGTTGTGTGTATTTAGCTATCTTACATATTTTCTACTTGTTTTCTATTTGTTATCACAGTTTGACTATTTTGACAGGTTTGAGATATATACGGTTACCATGGAAACTGCCATTTTACCAGAGATCCAACACTTCAACATGAATTTTTCTTTTTGTTTTTGAATTCGCAATTAAATTTTACTAAATATCATACATTAAATTTAGAAAATTCTATGAAAGGATTAAATTTTCATAAAACTGTAGAAAATGTCTTTAAATTAAAGGGAATCCATGTGGTGAAAATATGATAAGTGAATGAAGCAGAAATTTGATCATTAAAATGACATTTAACATTATACCCCATCAGCCCACTGTACCGGATAAATATTTCCATAAATTACCAAATAGTCTATATTTATATAATTTACCAGATAATGGCGATTTACTTCCAATAATTTACCAAATAATGACGATTTACTTCCAATATCTTAGACGACGCCGCCATGTTAACTTTCGCATCGGTATACTCGATTATTAAAGTTTAGAACTTAGAACATTGTTCCGTGAGTAGGCCGACCAGTTTCTTCTCAAGTGAAATCTTTTACCTCTTTTTATAATAATAATAATAATAATAATAATAATAATAATAATAATAATAATAATAATAATAATAACCATGGAAACTGCCATTTTACCAGAGATCCAACACGTCAAAATATTTTTTTCTTTTTCTTTTTGAATTCGCCATTAAATTTTACTTATCATACATAAAATTTAGAAAATTCTATGAAAGGATTAAATTTTCATAAAACACAACAACAGAGATGTAGATATAACATCTGACAATAATAATAAATTGATGGTATTTTAATGCAGAATATACCACTGACTCACATTTTACGGTTGAAAAGTGTGACTCGTTTGTTTCGCAAGGTACTGTACTATACATAGCGTTTCCTCAAAGATACTTTACAATAATTATGTCATATGTGTTTGGTGTTTTTGGTTGTCAAAATTATTGATTATATTATCATAAAAATATTACCAAAATACCAAAACAAAAGAAATCTGTAGATGTATTTTAATGGTAGCGATAGGAACATGCACTATATAATCGCTAACCAACTAAAAATTTAATGGGAGTATTTTGTTCTGGAACGTTTTATTCAGATTTACGTACAATTAATATTCATGTATTTTAAATAACAGAGGTAGCAATTTTTTCGTGAAATTACCATAAGAATATAAAAACAATATGATTTTACTGCTTTTAAATGTTAACAAAATTTTACATGAGATGTAGCTTTATACCCTTTAAGATCTTTGTCATAAAAAAATACATGGAAAGAAAGCTGTGATGAAGTCCAAAATTGTGAATAGAAAGCACATGAAATCTTACGTTTATTTATGTGTGTCGGTGAAAGTATTCAAAACGAATACTTTGATCGATAGAACATAAGAAGCCAACTTGAAACGTAACGAAATGATCAAATCTCACTTACATACAGCATCAAGTGCTGTGAAAATTTGTTTAGCAAAGTAAATTGATGAAAAACATTATTTTAAAAGATACATTTTCTATCGAATTTTTATAACCTAACGCAATACTTACTCAATGATGTACAGCTGAAAAATATTCAAACAATATGAATATCAATGGTTCGCTAATTACATAAATTTTGCAATACATTTTATAACAACCCTGCATAATTTTAATCAAATTAAAATAAATAAAAGAGACACTTACCCCAACATATGACAAAACGAGTACGAACACAACGAACATTTTCATGTTGAGTTGAGATCATTAATGATTATGAGATTTATATTTTTTAAACCATTTCACTCGTTCGATCCAGTCACGTGACAAGATGTACATGATCTGTCTCCATGGGGGTGCTGCACATCTAATAAGCCAAGCCGCTCGCGTCAACTCTGTATATCCTGTTGTCAGGCGCCGAAACTGATCAATCGGCGGCTTATGAAGGCGCCGAAACTGGTCAATCGGCGGCCTAAGAGCTTCTTCTTCAGAAGTGCGGAAGCGGTACGTATCGTATATTTATGTTATTTAATTGAACTAGCCTTCTTTAATCATGGCGAATTTTAATTTCTAGGACAAATCTTTCAAAATATATCTGAATGTTTTTCGTACGCTCCTAACTATCATCGTGTAATTTTTTTTTTAACGGACATTTTGCGATCACCTAAAATTTTACTAAATTACTAAATGACTTGAATCGAAATTTATAGAACTAGATGTTAAAATATAAATAAATAAAAAACATATTTTGAGAATATTTTTTTTCCTTTAAGCTGTCCACAAAATAAAATATTAATCAAGTTTCCATAAAAAAATTATCATTGTTCTTTTAGAATAAAGAAAAAAAAGAATGAAAGATAAAAAGAAATTAAGAAAAAAAAGAAAGAAAGAAAGAGAGAGCATTACTAATGTATTCAAATGCATTTTAAAGTAATTTCCTCTGTTATTAAATATTCTCACATTTCATTAAACAGCATTTTTCAGTAATGTTTATGTTTCATGCTGTGTCATTCATGTATCATATTTTTTTTTCTTATGTCTAAATGTTAAAATTGTGTTAAGAAAATTTCTGATAATAGTTCATAAAACATATTCATTAGTCGTCAGTACCAGTTATATAAATGAAACTGATGGACTTAAATAAAAGTTGCAAGAGCAGTTTTGAAAAAAAGGAACTTTAAATTCCCTCTGGTTTGTGGTCTCTTAAAACATTCATATCCTTTAATGTTTGTTTTACTTCATTTCTTTTCTATGATATCGCTCTACATTTGATTCACTTTTGAACAGATTCTCAGATAACAAAAAAATCTAGCCTTATTCTCATATTCATATAACGTTTAACTATAATCTATAAGATATTGTGAATTACCGAAAATTACCGATGGGGCGGGGCAGTGGTGTTCACGGTCCTGGGTTTAAGAATGTACATGTTCAATATATTTCCTCGACAGTTTTCTGTACCTAGCTAATTAATTTGATCATAAGCAAATATTGTGTCTATAAACAAATTTCAATAAAAATATGAAATACTTAATTCATTATTTTGTTAAAACGAAACTGAATTGAGAATATTTGTAAGTATTCAAAGCTGAAAAGATAAAAAAATATAGCAATTAAATTTTATATGTAAACAATGACTTCGACAACTTTAACTTTAGAACCGCCCCTAAAAAACTTCTGACCAATAAATGAAATTGGCGCTAAATATTGTCCAATGAGCGTAAATATTATGATTGTCGCCTTTTACCTAGCGTTACATGACCGACAGTTCTTCAGCAGTCAGGACGTTTGTTCATAACAAGAAATAAAGTAAGTTTAATTGGCTTTTCTCTTGAAATATTTTATTCTTAATTCTAGAAGTTAATTACTGGGGTTATAAAGTAAAATAGAAAAGAATTTAAAGTACTTTTAATTACATTAAGTCTGGTTCGGGGATAAAAAAAGGTTCGGGAATAAACTTCGGTAGCCCAAACAATTTGGTCACTATTAAGATAAATAAATTAAATGTACTTGATAAATTATTTCGTTAAAAAACCAACATGCAGACGGTCACCTCGATGATATCTTAAGAAATTCGTAAAACCAGAGACATAGATAATCGTTATGCTGAACTGTTTAACAATACTTTTATTTGATTTTCTTTTATTGGTACTGTATTGTGTTTTAAAAATAACATCTTTTTTAAACAGAAGATGATGTGGTGGTTAAGACGTTCGGTTACTGGAGAAGTTTACTTGCATAGAGATGAGGAGAATCATCTTGTGCAGGATGTACGAGCTGGGAAGTACTTAAAAGAAATCGATGTAAGTTCACAAAATGTAATCAGTCTTACTGAATAAATGTTGCATGACTACAGATGAGCCATAATATTTCAAGAAAATCTAATTTTAGAAAATGTAAAATGAGTTTTAGAAAAGTGAAAGGATTCACGATTCAAGTAATTATTGGTTTTATTCGTTATTTATCACCATATGAATTTAACATAAAAATAGCAGATCTTTGTTCAGAATGGCCTAATGATTAGATGATAATATGTGGCATAGCCATACATTAGTGGTGAGAATGAAGAACAACCTTTTTAAAAAAGATAATATTTAGAATTTAAAACTAAAGCAATAGCTGACCATTTATGAGACAGTTCATATGAACAAACATTATAATAGCATGTTCTTCTTCAGATATTATTAGAAGATGGAGTGGTTAAGACCCTTAGCCTTGAGACATATAAGACTGAAGGTGGTGCCCCGAAACCAACAAAGAGGAGAGGTTTTGTTGAGACATGGGGACAGAACTGTAAGTGCTTCTTCTATCTGAATTCATAAGAATGCAGACAAAAGTTTTCAACAATTACTACAGTAATTTTAACTGAGATACAGATCTTGTGTATACACTTTTTCTTTTCTTGAACTAGGTCATTTTCACAAAACTTTTATGAGGATGCACCATTTGAAATTACCCCCCCCCCCCAGGGGGAAATACCACCATCTCATATATCCACCTTAACATTTGAAAATGTTACATGAAAAAAAAATGTATGTTTACAGACAGTTTTGCTGGAAATCTAGTATGCTAAATATTTTTTAGAATAGGAAAATCGATATAATTTGTACACCGTCATGTGCTTGAGTGAATTTAGCTACTATCTGTCTGTCTGTTTTACTCTAAAAATAGTAATTACAATACAATCAATTGGTGTGTACTCTATCATTACTAATACAAATTAAAATGTAAGTCATATTTAAAATCTTCTTAAAAAACATTTATCTTTTGTCAGCAAATAACCTCTATCAATGAAATTTGCCACTTGTTTTAACACATTCTATTCATAAGTAATCTACTGTAAATTGCATGTGCACCTGTTGATAATTGACACAGTTAATTGGCATTACACAACATTTTGTTAATTGTCATAAAAATAGGATTTCATGATTACAAGCAGATGGGAAGGGCCATTTTCAGTGAATAAATTATAGGATTTTTGTTAACACTTTTATTGGTTGGAATGTTATTGACAGTAATATATGGTATAGTCTGATTTTATTGACCTGTCAATTATGAATACATTACAGCACTCATTTAAATATTTGATCCTACTTCGACTTTGTCCGTTTATTTTACGAGAATTAATATGGAGTATATAACTAACATTTGGAAAATTCCCACTAGCTTAATGTAGTTTCTCATAACATCTGCAATAGCAAAGTAGGTTAGGTGAAAATGACTTATCACAGTTTTAAATTGAAGAAAGACAATAGTATACATAACATGTTCAAATTGAAATAAATAAATAAATAAAAATAATAAATATTAAGACTAGAGGATAGACACCCTTAAAAGAGATAATTACCCATTAAGTAAATGTTTTTAACAGATAATTTGAAATTGTACAATTTTGATTCCATCCTAATAGAAGATGGAAGATGTACAACGCATTCAAAGTTTAAAAGTAGCGTTCGCTCAATAAATGCACAATCACAAATTACGCAGATGAATATCATTTTAATAAATTAAAATGCTATTTTTAGCGATGTTAATTGATAAATCTGACTGTCGAGTAGTGGAATATATACAAGTCAGACTGTTACAGCAAGAAGATTATCCCTAAATTATTTATATCAGTGTTAAACAACAGGTTTTTCATGAACAAAATACCTCAAAATTAATAAGGATTAAAAACCCGAAATGAAAATTCCAAATTTAGAAGTATTTGATTTTATTCAGGCTTTCTTCATATAACTTCCCTGTGGTGCAGGGGTTAGGATGTAGCCAGGATATGCAATGATAAAGTGTGGCTACAGTCATAAAAAATTGAACATGAATGATTTTTTGATGCAACTCTAGTCATGCAAAATTCTGTATGTATCAAAACCAAACTGTTATTATAAAAAAATCTAGACGCAGTTGCTGCATCTCGGTGCCCTGTAAGATGAATTATAGTATATAAAAATAAACTTATAAAGGAAAATACATACATAAATACTTACATAAATACAGTACATAAATATAGTATGATTTAGATTGCAAAGATCAGAAAATATCACTCTAGCTTGCAGCCCTTTGATGAATAAATGTTGATTGTTTTGTTAAAGAGTGGAAATGTCATTGAAACATAAAAGAAATAAAACGCATAATAATTAAAACTTACAGAAAAAGAGGCACTAAACTCAAAACACCAAAAATAATGTGTTCTCTCATATTTTATTGTTTGAACTATAAAAATGATTATGTCTCATTTTCCAGAACTGATATTTAAAAAAAAATATTCATTCATCAATTCATTTTAAAAATAAATTAGAATTTCCTATATAAAAAAAAGATGTCCTGTCTAAATTACACTAAAAATAACACTTAATGTATACTCATCTGCTTGCATTAAATAGTACATTCAACTACTGTGAGTTTGAGCTATATATCAATTTTTTTCTGGAAACATTTGGATTGTCACTTAAAACTTTTAAGAATCATAAGATACAGTATTTGTATTTGAATTCACAGAGACTTAAGTCAAGCATAATGTCCTACTGACAGCTCTTGTTGGTAACTTATTCATCTTAAGTAAATATGTGATTTTTGCAATACAAAATTTTAATGTGCTTGGGAAAATGATGTCATTGAATGGAAAATGTGTGTATTTTCAGATAGCACTGTAAGAGATTTACTAATTATAAGTTACTGATTTGAAAGCTATTAATTTTCAGTGCCTTCACTTGATTGGCCGGACCAAGAGATGCAGAGCTCACAGAATAGTGATGACAGTGCGACAACATCAGCTGATGAACACAATACAGAGAACATTCCCCCAGTTATAGCAGGTTTGTTTAAAATTTTGTTGCATTATATTTTTGTCAGTGCCTTGATCTACAAATTTTGTGGCGGAATATCAAGCTGAAGTCCCTCGCCAAAATACTATGTTTTTTTCCGAACTGAGGTAAACATTCCACGCACAAAATATATGAAATCAAAGGAAAAAATCAAAAAGTTATTCTGGTTTGACAAGTCAATTAGAGCTGTTTTAAGATAGGGTTTTTTGTCAGCGTAATTGTAATACTATATATGTACCATTTTACGTTTTTCAATGTGGTTTGCTATTTGTATGGAAATGTCTTTTCAAAAGCAAGTTGTATCGCAAAAAAAACCAGATATTTAAGTAAGGGTGTAGCAGTATACCGTACTTACAGTATACCATACCATGGTGCAACAAATCACCTGAACAGTACGGGACGGTACAGCTTTTTAGACCATTTTCAAGGGGAGTAATTATTTCAGTAAACATTGCAGAAGATCGATTAACTCGAGTGTTTTTAAAGTCAAAATAGAAGCATTTTGGATTTCAGGTGAAAAAAATGATCAGGATGTCTACTTTGACTGCTACTTTTGTATTTTTCGTATCGTTATTTTTGTAAGAACTGGCCATCGTCTGAAACAGCCTTTTGGAACACTTTTTGACCAGCTGATATTCAGGAATAAATAAAAATACCTTATCTTAACACTTTTGCAAATAAACCCCACATTGTTGAAACCAAATATTGTAAAAACACTGCAATAGACAGCTAGTTGTGTCGAGTTATGGCTACGCTATTTTGTTTGATAAATATTTTCCATACCGTTCTGTCAATGGATATATTTAACTGTTTGTAAATAATATGATCATTTTCGTTATGAATGTGTATTGTCCGACAACATTGACCTGGCACTCTTGCATTTGACCCTGTAGTCGGTATATTCCGTAAACGTTACGATCTACTTGTAAAGCGATATGAATGTAAATATCCAATTGTTAAAATGAAGTTAAATTAAATGCCCTCTTAGCGCAGTTGGTAAAGAGTTTTCACTTGTAGAATGTACACGTAAACTGGTAAGTTCGAATCCTATTTCAGCGATTTATTTTTTATCTTAATTTTGAAATTACCATTCTCTTTAAACTATTGGAAATCTTTTTATTGTGTGTACTATCTATTAGAATTTTTAATAAATGTCTTTATAGCATGTATGCGCTTAAGCATATATGATTGCATGTCACAAAAAGAACCGTTGAAAGATACTGCAGTCTGCGAAAAATACGCAAAGCCCGAGCCCGAGTCTAGTAAAAAATCATTCGGGCTAGCTAAAAAGGCAGGGCACATAGTCCGACGTTCTTGCATTGTTTGGGAAACTGAAATGATTTTAAATAGAATTTTAAACACAATGACTGGGAGGGATATAACATATTGATTTTCTTCGAGGTATTGACACGGGATTTTCCAATATACGTCGATACTATTTATAACCGCCGAGAGGGGTATAGCATATTGATTTTTTTCGGGGTATTGACACTGGTATTTCCAAAACGCCAGAGGGGTAAGCTTATTGAAATAATGCATAGACATTTTAAGCCAATCAAATACCGCGTTATTAAAATGTCAAAATGGCGCACTCGGATTATGATTCTGGTATAGATGAAGATGAGCCTATGGAAATGAGTCAACAAGAAGTTGAAAGAAATCTATTATCTTTCAGTGTAGAATATCAGAAATAAATGTTATTCAACTGACAAAGCTTTTTATCAATTTCTTCACAATATATATAAATTTGAAAACCTGGCCAAATTATGAAAAATTTTGTATGAATTTTCGGGCTACCTAAAATTTGTTCGGGCTATGTGATATTTTAATGGACCAAGCCCGAATGTCTTTGTCCATAAAAAGTTTTTCGTGCAGACTGTACTGTAATGAAATAAAAGACATTATTGTGCATAAAAACACCACTTAAAAAGGTATTCTAAAACCAGGTGTAGTAAAACGATTTAAAATTAATTCTTACAATTAAATTTCAAAAAAATCATAACGTGGTGTTGGTTAGGTATCGAACTAGAGACCTTCAGATCTGTAGTCCGACATCTTTACCAATACACCACACCTCACTGACGAATGAAGTTAGCAAAAATATCGATATATTCGATAGGTAATGGTCAATGTTTATTCATATGACCTTTACGAAAATTAATGAAGTGCCAGGTCAATATTGTTGGACAATAATAAGTGAGTAAAACAAAATTATTTTTGTGTGTACCTTATGCTTATTAGTACACATAGTCTGCAAATTGTATCTGCATCTATAAATACATATGGCTACTTGTAATTAAACTTGAGTAATTTATCCAAAATAGTTATCACCTTACATCATGTACATATGATATATTCAATAAAAAATGTGATGTTACTATTACCTGTGCATCAATATTGAATGATATTTTTATTGAAGATACTTTAATTATTTTAGTTTCAGAAAATATAAACACTTTTAGCCTTTAACTTTAACTAACAAAATGTCAATAGAAAAAAAACATATTCTGCACAGAAAATCACCTATTTCCTATGCTGATTCTGTGTCCAATTCTGTGTCGGTCTCCACTCTGTACAGAAACATGAAAATCTGCCTCTATAACAACCAGAGTTGGTACAGAGTCTGTACAGAATTGGCTCAGAATTTTCGTACAGGTAGCAATATTTAGAAAAATTTACCAACCTGTATAAATTTGTATCATTTGCAAGAGGTAAAAATAAAAGAATGTCAAATGATTTTCTTATTATTATGTCACTGCACAGGTTTTACATTTTACTGGCATTACTACAATACTACTATCTATTATATATATTATCCCAGGAAATACTGTTTAATTGGCATTTTGCATTAATTAGCCTATATAATATTTGTGATTATGTAAAGCATTTTTTTAATGCTTAGCATGTTTGCAGAATTTTACCCCCCTTGTCTTATTAATAATGTCTATTTTCAAATCCAACACTGAGGAAAATTGAGTACATTGTCCGCAAACAGGTCTTGATTTGATATTGTTGCCAGAAAACATTATTTTAATAACGGTAATAGATCAACTGAAATAAATGATGTTAATTATTACTATAAAAGTTTTATATTAATTGAAAAATCAAAATAATTTTAAAGAAATTTGTATGTTATATCATTTTAGGTAGTCACGAGATATTTCTGGAGGAAAATTACAGAGGTGAGTAATAGTTTTATTTTTGTATTTTCAGAATGTAAGCCTATTTTTGTATAAGTAGAACTAAAAGGTATGCGGTCAGTTACATAAAGACAAATAGACAACTGAAAAATGTCATATTTTGCAAATACATGTATTTAGTTGAAAAGGGGGATAGGAGGATTTAAGAACGTATTTTTTTTTAATTATCTGCCCTCGGATATGCATGTTTTGTTCATCTTGGAGCAAATGGTTCACAGGCAAGGCTTGAGTAAGTGAGAAAAGCTTTTTTATAATTTACAGTATCCACTGTCGATAAGTCAATAATGTCAAAAAAATATTTTCATGTCTGCTCCATAACTTCCTAAATGTTGGAAAGATACTTAAACAATCGTGGCACAAATGATTCCCATAAAGTGTTTTGTTGTCTGCTCTTAGGATGTACGTTAGACTCTGAAACTCAAGTGTCAAACAATTTTAAAGCTACTGACCTCCAGATGGTAAAATGAAAAAATAAAATAAAATTTCAAGTAAATTTTTATGGTAAATACTGAACTAGTTAGGTTTATTGTATAAATCCATCATTTCTGACACCTTAATTCAAGAAAGAATGTTGACAAAATGCCCATTCTCAATAAAATAAAGCATTTGAGGTTGAAAAATATTAAAAATTTGATGTTGTCATTGCGTCATTTTTTATCGCTGAAGTAAACATTTAGGGTATTTTGCAAGTTTGCCAGAAATATTTTGAACAAGAAACTATAATATAACAGGATGGCATTTATTTCGGTAATGACACTGTATTTCTTCGGTAACGTAGATTTCAGATCAAATAATGTAACATATTGGCTGCATATTAATAGCAAATGTCTGTAAAAGATATCAAAATCTGTAAATTCTCTATCTAGAGGGACTTTCTAACCCGGGAAAATTCAAGGAAGTTGGGTGTTTTGTAACCTTGCTAATTTTCAGTTAATTTCTTCAAAGTTAAATATTCGTAGAAAGCAAAAATAGTCAATTTTGGAAATGATTATTTTATGTCTTCATTCAAAGGATATATATCATATATAATATATGAGAGGTCGAATGCATACACAAATGTTGTAGCCTGGATTACCCCGTTGTATCGATCTATTAACCCATAAATCACAACTGCATTAAAAAAAATCCAATCTCCCTGAAAATTTTATTTTGTATCATTTAGTTTGATCATTTTGCCATAATATTTACATGGCAAACATCACTGATATATAGTTTTTAGCTTTGGAATATTCAGATATTTACAGACATGTCAAACAGGTTGAAGAATAAGGTCACGCCATTATATCGATGCATTGTGAGAATTGCTCAGTTAGCCAAAGAATGGGAAGCCTTAACTATCTTTATTTCAGCTCTTTCAGTCAATTAGAAACATAGATGTCTGTTTTAAAATGTCAGCATAAATTTAGGAACTTTTAACAGACAGTAAATGTACCCTTAATAAGAACACATTATTTATAAGTCTAGATATTATATACAACGTCTTACGGTACTGGAAACATGTTTTTGATCATTTTACTGCACAAAAATAAATGCGAAAGATTTTTGTGACACTGTTGTAAATGTTAACAATCAGTAGGTGACGTATTTTGCAGAAAATCTAAAGATTTGTAAATAGATCGATTCAATGAATAGCACGATAAAATGGGTTTCAACTATATTAGCTTTTTTTTTTCAAAACATTCAACTTTCCGCTTTCTTAATATTTGGAAAATTTATTGCTAAGCAGTTCTATATTTATCCCCATATAGGATGTCACGTATGTTTCATTTTATTCAAATGCAAGTAAAGGTTGAGAAAACAATTTTATTTTTTGTAAAATAATTTATATTTATGGATATTATTTTAACATTATTATATATAGAATAAAAAACGGCCAGTAAGCTCTATGCAGAAACGAAGTAGTTGTTGCTGAGAACATCAATATCTTGTAATATATTTTTAACATTTCTGCTGGTACATCAACATATTAATAACATATCTTTCCTTTGTAAAAACAATTTTGTATCTTCTTACATCTAATACAAGGTAACCTTTACTAACAGGCATGCTAATCCCAACTTTATCTTAAATTTTCAAAAATTGTTGAACTGTAAGTTGGAGTAATGTATGTTTCACACTTGCTTATTTATGAACTTTATCACGGAATTGAAACTTACATGTAAAATCAACTTTTTTATTTAGGAATCAAATGTTTATCATTCTATTGTCATAAAATACGATTTTATGGTTTTATATAAGCATGTGCAAACAATATAAAGTCTGTTTGATAAAAGTAACGTTTGTTCCACTGTGGTTACTTAAACAAGTTAAAACTCGACCAAAGTTAACAAAATTTACTTACTAATGTCAAATAGAAGTTAATGTTGCTGTTATACGTGCTTTTTGACTTCATTTTCCTTTTTGATAAACTTACTTTAAAAGGTTGATAACGTATGTTTCTGTAACGTATGTTTCATTTTTACATTGAAAGTGGGTTAAAAAATGACGCAAAACGTTTAACCCGCCATAATTTGTGGTTAATATATCAGTCTCAGTTACACACATGTTAATTTTTCTTTCTTGTTTGGATTCTTCTTTGTATAAATTGGCTCTTAAATAATGGTAACGTATGTTTCTTTTTAAAATGCTGTGGAAAAGATTTGAATAAAAAATGAAAATTTAGAATGATAAAAATTTAGAAAAATAGAATGATATTTGAAAGGCCGCAAGCTTATTTCTACTTATACTTATATACATGCTGTATTATTAGGCATGCACCGATTGAATTATGTAATTTCGGCTTCACTTCTTATTGTTCTGGGTTTGTCACTATTTATTTATATGCATTTGGCAACATTTGATCATCCATTATATCAATGAGATTTTAACAGTCAAATATAATTTTTACCTATAATCAAAGTTCATATACACACAGCAATGACTAATTATTGCACATGTTTCGTTTATTCTGGAACTTATTTTTCTGAAACACAATTTCAAAGTTGAAAATTCTAGCTAGGTGGCGACAGTAATGTATGTTACATTTTAGGGCATTAATGGTACTTGTAAAAAAAATAAAAGATAGAAATGTAAAACAGAGAGTGTCCCTGTAAGACAAAGTGGCAGCCACCTTTCTAATTACATTTTGACCTCAAGAAAAACCTTCGTATAAGAACTACCCAGTGGAACATCAAATGCTGTGTTTTATTGAGAATGAGCAAAAAGCGTTAATATATCGGGTTATTGTTTTCCATAATTTACTACCTTACTAACGCTGTAGCCAATATAAATAGGAGCAGATAATTCATTTAACGCGGTCATGTGTCACAACAGTGATCTGTAAAAATCCTGATATCCGGTATGCCCGGGATCGTTTATCAATTTTCGTCATTAAGTAGGCCCCTATCGCATTTCAAGTTAAAGGTTAAATTGATAAATTGTCATCATATATATGAAATAATTGATCAATTATAATGTTTAGTGCCATTAATTACTACAAATATAAAAACAAAAGCAGTTATTCGTATCCCTATAGGTTTGATAAAATCCCGGATTCTGTGCGTTCCAGAGCACACAGGTCGCCTGTATTGTCCTGTACGATCATGTGATACTAGACAAAAAGGATGAAAGAATGAATAAATGAAGGAATAATAAAAGAATGTATTTCCCGTTGGTGGAAAAGCGAACTGATAGTTTTCAGAGCAATAAATGTTAAAATATGAACATTTTGAAGTGTCATTTCAATTTCTTTCAACTATATAAAGTTTGAGTTTTGAGGTGGGATTTTGAAATATCAA
>NW_026856240.1:0-15958 GCF_026571515.1 Ruditapes philippinarum | reverse complement strand
GATGACCCATGTTCGAACTCATCCGAGCAATCACCTAGACAAACATCCTGACCAAGTTTGAATGATGATTGAGGCAAAAATGTGACCTCTAGAGTGTTAACAAGGTTTTTCTATTTTTAGCTCTGGTGACCTAGTTTCTCATCCGAGATGACCCATGTTCGAACTCATCCGAGCTATCAACTAGATAAGCATCCTGACCAAGTTTGATGATGATTTAGGCAAAAATGCGACCGCTAGAGTGTTAACAACTAAATGTGAACGGACGGACGACGGACGGACGGACGACGGACGACGGACAATCATCGATCCTAAAAGCTCACCCTGAGCATGCTCAGGTGAGCTAACAACAATATATTCAGTCAAAGTCAATTTTAATGGACCAAACTTAGAGCATATGTCGGCCATTTTGAAAACACTATGTCATCATTAAAATCGCGGTAATGGTGTTACATTTAAGTTTTTTCATGTTTCAGTTAAAATTTCTACATGTTATTTTGCTTAATTTTAAATATTAAAATTATCTTTACTTAGTAACTCAAAATATTTTTTTTCAACAAACAAAAACATTTAGACAATGATGATCGTTTCAGACATACGCACAAATTTAATGGACAATTGTTGCTTTTTTCAGAAATTTGTAAAATATTGTTCTGTTTTACGTAAAAATCTAGATATTTAAAATATTTTGCACAAAAACCATGTTTTTAGGTGTATGAATAAAATATGTCAATTCTGACCAATTTTGACACTGCTCTCATGAAAATATGCCATTACCGTGAAATAAGTGATGACGCGGAATAAGTGATGTTGAGTATAGTAAAATTAATGACAAAACATCTCAGATTTATGCAAGAAGGAAAACAAATTTTTTTCCATGTCGATTTATTGTTTGGTTTAAGAGATTCAGCCAATTATATTTACTAATTAGTGTAATTCATACTTATTAAAAAACAACAAATTAACAAATAACAATATACATTACACAAAGAAAATGTTAATTGACCTCTTAATTATCTTTCATTGGCATAATTTGAACATACATGTTTGATAAAAATTCTACACTATAATTGATTTTTCTAAACAATCTTTTATCTAAATACGAAAGGCAAATTTTTGAGATTTTTGTTAATAGAAACAGAAGCTTTTTTCTCTTTCAATTTCGCTTTGTTTCTAATTGCAGTGTACTTGCCTCCTTAAAAACCGAGTATTAAAGAAAATATGAGTTTAATTGTTTTATTATAAGCAATCCATTTTTATATTTATTGATTCTTTTTTTGTATAAAGAATAAATACTGTTCCTTTAATACTCACAAATATAATGCATCATGCAGAGATATATATATAAAATGGTGTATACGAAACAAATGTTTCATTCCAGAATGTGCTTTGAACGGAAAATTTTAGAGTTAATTCTAAAAACAGCTTCACAATAACCGTGTTAATAACGATAAAAGAACAATTACAACAACAACAACAGCAGCAGCAACAGCGACAATAACACGCTTGAATCTGCAATAGCTTGAATTAATATGTTATAATATAGAAAGAAATTGTAGTTTTATAAGATAGCACATATCATCAGAAATACAGTTAATATAGCAAACACACTTGCTTATGTTGTCTTTTTGTATGTTACACTATTTAATGTACGTGTAAAACCTGTGTCCATTTCATTCTTATTCAATTAACAGTCTAAGCAAATTGTTCATGTAATATTACAACGAACTACAACTTTTTTATGTCATTAAATATGCAAAACATTAATTTCTTAACGAGCAAGGAAAAAACAGTATTTATTTGCATAATAAAACGGTAACATTGGTAACAAATCCACGTGTCAATTAAAGCTTAACAACCTAATTACGTTGAACCCTTACACGAATCTAATTTACATAATAAAATCATTGTGATGATAATTAAAGGTGTCAAAATACTTTAAATTGTGAATGACAATACTTTAAATTGTGAATGACAAATTATTTATTTGCTGTGAGACATTAATATATACTTGTTGTCAAACATAAAAATATACGAAATAAAAACATATTTCAAATAAAGCGCATTCGTATCGTTTTAACCTCATTTATAATACAGTAGAACATCGACAAGTCGATTTTCGTCGTTGTTTCTAAATAAATAAGAACGATTCTATTTTTTTCAGTGTATTGAGGTGTTCTTGTTGTTCGTAAATAATGACTATGTCATCATAAAATAATTGTACAATACTGATAAAAGCATTTTCCTAATTGCCTCTCTATACGTAAATAACCGAAAAAGAGAAAAAATAAAAGATAACACAAATGCAAGCACATGAGTTCGTGATTTCGTGATATGCTTCCGTGGGATCACTTTGGAGGGGGAATGAAAAATGAGTCAATATGATAATGCCGGCTTTCAAAAATATATCTAGAGATCAAATATCAAATGAAAGATAATATTTTGTTTGGAATAAGAAGCATGGTCGGATTTAACTTGTTCTGAGTAATAAAAAACAACTTTTAAAGAACTAATAAGATTCAAATTCAAGGTTGAATAAAACTGTTGCAACAATGAATAGTTGGTGGAAATGTAAAGCGGGAAAGAAGAGCTGTAAGCCTGTGTTGTGAAAATGATCTGAACGATTTTATGTAGCTCATTGGTAACAGAAGGGAAGTCTTATTCTAATTATATATGTTAATACTAATTGTTTTAAGTATTTGACTATCAAAGTAAAACCAATAAAAGTGAACAATTCTTGCAAAATGTTTACAGTTGTTAAATGCCGCCAAAAAATCGATATAAATTGTCAGTATAAACCCGGATTTACTTTTCGGAATGTATTTTGAAACATTGGCAAAGCATTGTAGTTGATCAACGCACAACCAGTAAAATTGAAACCGGTTAACGGCTGTGCAGATAATCACTTAATAAATTGAGACTCTTGACAGCATACACCATGTACACATATGAAAACATGACATAAAAATTAACTTATTTTGAAGATTACACAAAAAGCCAAGCACATAAATACACAAATATTTTAGAAGCGATGTTATAAGGATATAAATTTGAGCAAACTTTCAATAGTTTACTGCTTTAAACTAAATTACAGATTTAGAATTTAAAGCAATAACAATCAATTTATCTAATATCTCTGTGATGTACATTTAAATCGCAGTATAAACTTAAATAGCATAAATGAATTTCATGTTATAATTACATGCATTTTACTAAATATTTTATTTATACTTAAAAAATAGACGCATACAAAGATTTTTGCACCTGTGATTATGCCAGAGTGTGTTTACATCTGTCTAACTATTGCAGTATTGATTTAAACAAAATACCAGAGTTTGTGAATATAAACATTGGTATCTAAGTAAAAGACAATATGTTAAGACAAAATGTATGAAACAGACAAATAAAACTTTTAAGATTTAATAAAATTTCAACTTGAGAAATAAAATGTTACTTTATGGCCAAAGTTATGAATTTTTATGTCTACATACACGTTTAGTGTTACTCAAGTCAAGTCAAATATTTTATTGGCAAAAACAAATACATGTTCATCGCCAAATTACCGTGGCGGTTATAACATATTTACATAACATAAGAAAAGTATGGTAAGCAGTTAACATAACTACTACAAAATATCAAAATGTCAGTATGAGTCACAGAAGAAAATAAAGAATATATTAATATGGAAACAAATACCTACATTTCATAAAATCAAACTGTTGAAGCTTCTCTTACACATAGCACAATAGAATAAACTTAGCTAAATTAACAATTAAATTTTCTTTTGCGGAGATTGCATAATTGATATAAAATTTATTAATGGTTTGGCCAATGACAATAATACCGAGGAAAACATTGACCTCTCAATTCACTATAGAATGGACAAATTAATAAAAAATGATTATTCGTTTTCTATTTGATTCATGTTACATTTAGTACATATACGTAAATTCCTATCAATATTTCTATATCTTCCTCTTCTATTAACAATTTATATGGGGATGAACATCTAAACCTTGATATATGCTTTACGATGATTAATGTTATTTACAACATCTAAGTACTTTTCTTGAATAAAGTTAAATTTAAATAAAGTTGTAACTACATAATTTAGGAAAACTTCTAAGCTCAGAACACCATTGTTGTAATTGCTGATCATAAAATTCTTTGTATAATATTATTTAATTGGATGCTTGTAAACGCATTAACATTGTTCCATAAATTTCCAAAACCTTAAATCAGACAACATTTTCATTACGTTTTTTGTCCATGAATTAGTCACATTACCATTTGAATCTTTTATAAACATTATTTTAAAAAGTAGAGTATCAGGGGCTTTCAAAATTCTATACCAAAATTTAACTATTTCGAATTTTGGATATACTGTCAAAGGAAATCTGCCAATTCACCAAGTACTGTCGAAGTAGATGTTTGGGGACGAACGCCTAAAACTTGTTTTCAAAAATTTTAAGTGAACTTTAGCAATATCCGGCGAGTTTGAAAGCCCCACACCTCTGATCCATATGTTTAAAAATTGGTAAAATCATAGTATCGAACAGTCTAACCTTTTCAGATACATTCAAGAAATATAATCAAATAAAGAATTCAACGAAAAAACAATGCTTTTAAATGCTTGGCTTGGATAAAGACTTTTGAGCTTGATAAAAAATTCCCATTAGATGACAAGGTAACACCAAGATATGTAAATGATTTTAACACTTTAAGACGTTCATTATTATAATAGACCTCTAAATCATCATTTCGATTACCGGTTTTGAAGGTCAAAGCAACAGTTTTATTATAAAACAACAATTCCCAATTGTTAATAATTATACAATTTGTTTTAGAAGATTGTTGTAGTCCTTCTTTAGAATAAGAAAAAAAAAAACTGTGTCATCAGCAAATAATAAAAGAAAATATTTGTATGTCGTATATTGTGAAAGAGCCAACAGTATCATTAAGCAAGTCGCTGTGCATATCATTCACGAAAAAATATGGAGTAAAGAGGTGAGAGTGGCCCTCCCCTTGTTTTAAACCCATATAACTATCGAAATAATCAGACAATCTTCCATTTGCTCTTACACATGACTTTACACAGGCATACATACTACGTAACATTTACAATTTTTCAATGATACTTTCCAATTTCAATCAATTTATATACCAAATCCCATTTCTATACAAAAGATCAAAAATCATTTTTTAAAGTCTATAAATGCAGCATACATTTTTTTTCTTTCATGTTTTGTTATCCTTTCTATTTAATAGAACTCAATACAATTTACAGTCAGTAGTGCTCTTATTGTTTCTAAAACCAAATTGAAATCGTTTAACACGTGATTCTTTCAGCCCATTTACGTAAACGAAAATCTAGAATAATTGAAAATAGTTTTTTGAAAATACACTGGTCAGAGTGATGCCTCTAATAATTGTTCACATCATTATTATCCCTTTTTGGGCACAGGAACTATGATTCCCTTGCACCAAGATTCGGGTATTCACCTGTATCAAAAATGTGATTAAAATAATTTACAAAGTACAGGAGCTAAAATATTTTTAAAATGTAATAAAAATTTCGGTATATAGTAAATCTACCCCCGCACTCTTACCGCTTTTAAAGAAGAAATTGCCCTAACAACGTCCTCATTTGTAATTTAAACATCAAGCTCTTCAATATTGGTAGAATCCATATCAATATTATTTATTCTTTTCCTCAACAAAGTCGTTTTTGAAAAGATCTTCATTAGAATATAAATTTATGAAGTGTTCATAAAATTCATCGGATGATATTTCATTCTTATACATTTTTTTCGGAGCCTTTTGATTTCTTTCCAAAATTTCTGAGGTTGCTTTGAAGCTAAGGAAGCCATTTTCTTTTTTTTGGTTTAGATTATATTTAGTGCGTGCTCTTCTTTTTGCTATTCGATATATGCGCCTTTTAGTAATAAGTATTTCAATATTTTGGTTAGTTTTATGCTTAATGTAATTTTTATTTGCATGTTTAAAGTCTCTTCTAGCAGCCTCGCACTCCTGATTATACCACACACTTTCATATTTCCTTTTTAGTTTTACGTCTAGCATTTCTTATACATTTTGTCTCGCCAAAACGTTAAATGTTTTGCAGTACAATAATCAGTTTCATTTTCTCAATTCCACTATCTAGTTCAATGTTATTGGCTATAATATCATTCACAATTAAATCAATATTCATAATTTCATTTTCAATGGATTCTTTATAAACATTTATTTTTCCTTCATCATCACTGTCCCATTTTACTACATCAATATTTATATCGTCATTAACATTATAATTATAGTTACATTTAAAACTAAAGTGCTAATTGTATTGGTTTATGGTGCGAAAAATGTATACAAATCATGTACAGTAAAAGTACTAACAAAGGAAACAACTCTTGCGATAAAATAGCATAATCGATTAAGCTTTTGCCCAAATTAGACAAAAATGTGAATTTCCAATATTTGCGTTCATAACCTAATCTCCCATTCACTATTTTGAGATCAGTACTCAAACATAAATCGAGAAGTTTATTTTCCCGACGAATTAACACAGTTATCTAACGACTTGCGTTCGGGTAACGTATAAACTAAAACTATTATTTTTCACTGTCTTCAATAAAATGAATATAGCGGTCAAAATTACTGCTTGTATCTAATACATCGGATTTATTTCCGCATCGTGCATTAAGATCACCAAAAATCGATATTTTACCGTAATCTGAATATTTTCTTACACCTATTTCGAGAGTTTCAAAGAAACCAGTATCATCCATATTATAATAAATTGAGTTACTCGGAGGTATATATAAAAAACACATAAAAATATCATGTTCATTGTTAAAAATTCCCTTCTTAATTTAATCCATAATATACCGTTACTGTCGGTTTCTACTATGTCCAATACCAGGTTTAAGATAATCCCCTAAAAAATATAAACATATTCCACCATGACCCCTTTTGCTTTTACTAGAGAAAGATTCTGTTCTAGGTAGTGAAATACATTCATAACCTTCTAATAAAAAAGCATCATTACAAAGTTCCAAGTTTCACTAAAAAATATGATATCATAACTATAAACAAAATTCAAAAGTCTTCATCATCAAAAACAATTTGATAGCCCTTCAATGTTCCAAGATAATATGCTAGTGTCATACTTTTCTGACAATTCCTAGCTAGCATTTAGCGCTGATGATCCTGGTTTATACAAAGAATTGTTTATATACAGTTTATCTCGTACAAGTACGGCCTTCTTCCCTGCTTTTCGCGCACTCACCATCACGGGAATTAATTCACGTCTCTGTTGCTGGACTTCCGGGGGATATTGATCTGTGACATTGTATGGTGTTGGATATAAATTAACAGATTTCAATGCACTCTTTACAGTCAATTTCGAGTTGTTATTGAATTTCACTACTATAGGGCGAGTTTTGTTTGTCATTGGTGCACCGATCCTGTGAGCTCTATCTATATGTATTGTGTTTTCTGGGTTTTTTATGTTCAATACTTGTTTACTGAAATGGACGATTGTTTTTTGTAAAAGAATCATTTTCAGACTAAGACGGTAACATAAAAGTGTAAATAAATTGCTGATTACTTGGTATGTGCGATGCAACTTGGTATGAGCAAGGCTGCATATCAGTTCAAAGTACATTGTAGTTAGTATTCACTTAAATATAAGACATTATTTGACTTTAATTTCTTGTAGTCCTTTATATGATGTAATAAATGTCAAATAGACATGTTATAGGGAAAAGACAATCACAATTAACACTTTGCTAATCTGGATTTTACTGAGAACATAATGTTAAAATATATCATTTTCAATATGACTTAAAAAATACTGCACATACCAAATTGTTTATGTTTTTAATAAATAAAAACACACAATTAAACGGACGAAATTTGGTTTCGATTGATCTCCCCCTTTTAAAAATATGCATTGTATGCTTTAAAAGAGTTTTTAAAAGTTACATTTTTTTATCCTAACTGATTTTTCAAAGTAAAGTAAACGGAATCAAAATGACAAATCGAGTAAGAAACGAAGAAAATTGTACTAGACAAGATCAATTTTAAATTAATGAGAGCATTTGTAGATTGTTAATGATGAATTTGATGATCAAATCTACGGATGTACTTTGCATTTTGAATGTGACAAAAGTAAGTAACTGATTATCTGATTTAATGCATTCTAATTTGAAAGAAAAATGGAAACAAACATCCCAGAATTAATGACATGATTACAGAATAGAAAAAAATGACACAACGCTCGACTGCGTTATTACGATAGAAGCTATGACCTTTGTACAGTAAATACATAAATCTTAAGCTTCACGAATTCCTAAATATATAAAACTTCTAAAGCGTATATACAATTGATGATAATGTAGTAATATCGCTTTGAAAGCGTTTTGATGTTGTGAATGATTTTATGAATTCTTGCATATTTATGCATATGTTACAGTTTGTAAATAATTAGATTGTTTTATACTAATACATCTTGCCGACCATTTAATGAAATATGTAACTTTTCGATAGCAAACGTCCTTTTTATTATATGTTCGATTCAGCATGCGCCTCTCAAACATTGGTACACTCATTTCAGATTTCTTTGAAATACATAAATATCGTTGTATGCTAACTTTAAAAAAAGAAGTGTTATGTCTTTCATTAGCTACATTGATGTAAAAGAGATAAACAAAATGAAATTTTGATAATGTTTTATTCACAATAAAACTTTACTAGTATTATGCAAATTTATTCCCGGGTTTCTTCTTTCTATTTCAATTCTGATTAAGCCTTGAAAACGAGTAGGGGTCCATCAATCACGGTTGATTCAGGATTGTTTCTTTTCTGGTAATTGTGAATAAATTTTCATGGTTTATTTCAGAGAGAGAGAGAGAGAGAGAGAGAGAGAGAGAGAGAGAGAGAGAGAGAGAGAGAGATTTTAATTACATTTTAATTATTTTAACAAAGTAAGGCTAAAATTACAGCATTGTATCAATTTTTTCAAGTTAAAACAGAATAAATAAACTGTGAAGCAAATGATAAAATTAATAAGCATTAGATATTTTACCTTCAGACAAACTTCAATAAAGTAATATTATTATTCAATAATAAAATTCATTATTCAAAACATTACAACTTGGGAATAAAGACAGCCATGACGTGCTAATAGTGTTATATAAAAATATAAAAAGGGGAAGAAAGCAAAAACAATGAAAAAACAAAGAAATTGAACGGGTAGGTTTGTGGTGGGATTCAAGATTTGAAATGTAGATTTAGTTTTTTTAACGATAAACTAGTCTACCTTTTCTATGGTGAGCCATGATTGAAAGACCGTTTTCAGAATTTTTTTGCCTTATATATGACATAATTCAGTGTAAGTTGTCGTTTTTGAAAACTCTTTTTGAGGCCCTACTGGGGCGTTATAATAAAAATGTTAAGTTGTAAGATTTGAATAAAAGATTTAATCCTTTAGCGGATAAATTTAATATTCTATCTCAGTCACAAACGTAAACGTTTGTTTGAATATCCATGCAACAATAGCGATTGTATCAGCAAAGGATATGCAATTCTGTATGCAAAGAGAAGAGTAGATCTGAACCACATGAACAGTAATGTAAAAGCTAGCAGGTACGATCTTTTATATTATTATTTCATAATACATCAACGATGTCAACGAAACAATCAATTTTCTATTAGAGTACAGAATTGTTGCCTTTCTGTTTGTTTATTTTCTTAGTATTTCTCATGTGGTAACTATCGAAAATAAGTAAAAATATTTGAGGTTTCGAGCAGATACATTCAGAAAAGAAGAACGTAAAGTAGAAAACATTTTTAACATAAATTCTAAGCCCATTTTAAGGACAATTCTGAAATAAATCGTATGCTTGTCATACCTCTAGGATATGTTGCCTGCTTTTTAAATTTGTCTTTTAACATCTTTTCTATGATATGCAGGCTTCATAACCTCTGATCCTCTTTAAAATTTCCATTTTGTTCAGTTCCGCTCATTGTTTTCTCATTTAGGGCACACACTTTCTTTTACTTGGGAAACATACGCCGCTTTTCATGGAATGGCGCGGAAGTGTCCCACTGAACGTTCAATGCTAACAGCCGTAAGAAGACATCTGCAGATGTTTCTAAATGCAACATTTTACCATTTTTATGTTAATTTGTTAAATTCTGCATAAGCCGGTGCAAGGAGCTCGCACGGTAGATTGCACTTGACAGTGTCGTCCATGAACAGGCTCAATCAAACCAAGCCTGCAACATTTTCAATCTTGCCGTTTGGACTTTCCTATATTTTATATTTTATTAATCTTGTCACACATCATATTGGTAATGATAAGGAGCATATATTTTTTGAAGATTGAAGTAGAAGTAAAGAAGATAAAATAAAAATATCATTTAAAAGGAAAAATCTAAGTTCAAGACAGGTAAATATGCTTGATTTATGTATCGTGTCACACTTCATGCGGGTGATGATAAGGGACATATACAAGTAAATAAGTTTGAAGTAGATACTTAAGACATAAAGAAGTTACAGGAACAAATAACATAACATAATGAGCTATCTATGTTATGACCCTTTTCTTAGTATATACACAATAATGCTAAAACCAGACCCAACAATTCTCGCAGAAATAGATACAAGATCACGAGATATTTTTGGAATTTCTCTATCTTTCTAGTAAGCAAAGAACATTTCACGGAAATCGTAAGTTTTTGTTTATGATTCTTGACAAGTGTACTGTGTACTTATTCTTATATATTGTTGAGTTTTGTTAATTTTTTTCTATGTACTGATTTGTTTGTATTGTTCATTTATATTTTGTGTTTTATTCATTTGCATTGATACATGTGCACTTATTATTTTGTATAGTGATTGTTTTGTATAATGAACAATTTATATTTTGTATGAAGCATTTATCACATTTATCCTTGTCAACTGTTTATTCCTTCTAATTTCTGTGAATTGATATTTTTAAACAGTGCTTTGATTCTTGTGTTTTGAAAATGTATTTATTTTTATCATGTATCTTTTATTGTGTATTGATATATCTTTATTGCGTGTTCATCGTGGGGAGAATGAAAATTACGTCATTAATAACAGTGTTTTATTGGAAAGTCTTATTTAGATATTTTCTGATTCTTAAGAAAGAATTAGAAAATGGTTATTATTATTATTACTGTTGTTGTTGTTGTTGTATTGAAGATCTGCATATTAGTTACTTCTTTTTTAAAACACTTTATCACGTACTTATTATATGCTGCGAAAAAATTTCCATTTTCAAAATTTAGATTCATATAAATCAGTGAAAAAAGACAAGTATCATATAATTAATATTTCTGTTGTAATGAAGTTTCAAAATAAAAGACATTTGCACCAGCAGCCAAACCCTGATTGCGATCTTATCTTACAATTTACCCTGCTTTGCAAGTGCAAAAAAGATACACGTTTCAATTTGAAAATCAAATATAAGGTAAAAAAACAGTGTAAAACCATATTAGACAATTCTATTTTTTGTATTAGACGGCCTGACTGTTATTATGTCTTCAAGTCGCCATCGGGCCCAGCAGGTTTTCAAGGTTTAAAAAAAGGCACTTCCTTTAGTTACAAAATTTCGTATCATTCTTTTATCATTCATTTTAATTGCATTGATTGTTGAAGTATATTTAAAGATTTAAACTATTACAGATCATTTCTTACTAACCGGAGACAAGAATCTAAGCCGTGACATAAATTCTAAAAATGTTCAAACATTTCGGGTTTCATACATTGAAGCCAAATGATATCAAGAAGCTTAGTTTCACAAAATAATTTCCATTTTATCCTATTCTTATCAATTTTCTTAACATTCTCTCTCATTTCTATCGAGCATTTTTCAAAAATTTATCGTTTTATTATCTTTCAACTTAGTAAAATCATTTTAGCTTTGTAACCAATCTGAAATAAGTACGGAAACAAATTAGGCGCAATTTAGCTTAATATCAGGTATGGCAGCATTTATTTATTAATGTGTTAGAATTGAAATAATATATATCTCTAACTGTGATTTTATCGCTTGATAAAGTCACTGTTTGTCGTTTGGATGAGCATCATTATATCACTTAGGCTACACCCTCGTGATATAATTCCTCGCATCCGAACTCAAAACACTGATTTTATTGAGCGATAAAATCACAGTTAGGGATTTATTTTTTTTAACAATAAAACACATATGCGAAAGTTTCTAATTTCAGAATTTTACCAGTTTATGTTCAATGTTGAATACTGCTTAAGTCGGTGCAAGGGGCATGGGCGGTAGCTTGCAATTACCACTACCGTGAATAAACAGGCTCAATTAAACCGAGCATGCAACATTTCCAATTTTCCGAGGCTGGCATTCTTTCGGGATTCTGTTTTTTTCTCTTATTTACGTACTACAGTAAGCATTACTATAACTCAGAGAGTAGTTTATTTCATAAGTATCCAGATATCGAAAAATATTGTATTTAGATTTTTCATAATATCTACAATATATGCCGTTGTCCGTGACACAGACATTTCTACAGAGCTATAACATAAGACTATCTTTTAAACGGTTAAGTCTTTGTAAAAGATTCGAATGGTTATTTTCAAATAGCTTGTCAAAAATGCTGTAAGAATTTAAACTTTCATATTTATGATGTATTTAAGCTGTATTGATATTACAAATGATTGTTCAAGTCAATATATTTCTCCAGCGACAATGTGACCATACACTGCAGCAATGGTGTGCTGAATAAATACATTTTCTAAATTAAAAAGGTACTATTCGTTTAAAAATTAATGTACACAGTTATTTAGATATAAAGCATTGTGTCCCAATGATGGGAAAATGTCGTAAAATGTTATGAATCCTTATGTCCGTTTTTATAAAGTTAAAAGTACTGGAACCAACGTGTATATATATGCAATACAATATGAAGCATAGTTTTATTTGTATGTCAATACTCTAACAACTTGATGGGACCAGGTGCACTTTGCACAGAGATAACATAAAAGAATCAATAATTATTTATCGGAATTGAATGAATTTTAATTAGGAAATAAATAACGTATGTCATAACGCAATTCTTTGATCTAGAATGAATTACATAATTACATTAGAGAACAAATGTTATAATGCTTGACTACATGCTTACGATTTAAGATTAATGTGTTCTGTGAAAGAACGTGTAGAAGATTTACGAGTTCCCAAAATGAAATAAAAATTCTTAAACGTACTTAAAGGATGATGATGTAGTTATATTGCGTTTTGTTGCCATTTTCAGAATGTGTCTATCTGGCAAAAAAAAAATAACTTTTGAACCCGGTTTGTTTGTGTTTTTTCTTTGATTTTCCCCATTTCGTTTGGTGATTTATAAGGTACAAAGCCTTAAACTTTAATTTGACTCTAATTGCTTTAATTGTACAAATACTTTACTAGTACATGTACCGATATTTTCACAATCTATACGTCGTAAAATCTCATAGTACGAGATAAACCTCGTAGAATCATATCTATCATATTTAAAAATGCATGGATTCCATTCAGTATTGACTTCAATGTTATTTTTTCTTTTATTCACTAGTATTCTTTATTTATTTTTATCAATCTGTGCTTCATCATAAAAAGTTAATATAGCGCAATTTCAATACATATTGATGTTATAAATGAATTAGTCAAACAGTGATTGCACTTGAGCTATACTTTAATAAGTACATGTATTAGTACAACCTGTATTATTTGAAAAATATAAAACATTTAGAAGTCTTGTCATTGAAAGCTATTGTAAATTGAACTTGCTTTTTAGATAAGCCTGTTACTTAAATGATTTACTTTTACAGTTGAAATGACAACTAGGCATATTTTTAAAAGCCAAAGGTATTGTCCTTGCGGATTAAAATCTTTAATACCAATAAACTGTGTCCTAAAGAAAGTATATAAGGAACTTTTAAATGAGGCTATTCATGGTAAAAAGGTATAATAATAACTGAAAGTTGCACATGTAAACCACAGTTATAGACGGTACAAGTTTGATTCCGTGTTTTAAACAAAGGTTGTTTGATTGTTTCCTACAGTCATGGGGAAGTTTAATTGATACTTAGTAGCAAATATGTGCATTGGTTTACAAAGTTAATACAAACTTTATTTAGATTTGTAAAAAAAGATAGACTATTCATTACTAGATTGAGCACCTTTTCTATGCATAGATACGGCAATAATGGAAAAGACAGAGAAAATAGAATATGTCAGATATGTGAAAATAACTTTATTTTTAAATGTACGATAATTACTTTTATTAAAAATATATATAAGTGATTGGGCCTTTAATAAGTTATTCAACACTCACCCTCAGTTTCGTAAATTATATTTTGTATATGTTATATTCATATTAATGATTAATTTAACATGCTATTCAGTGTTGTATTTTTCTGGTCATTTGAGATCATTGAGTCCAGCACTTTAAGTGTTGAGAACTGAATAACGCTCAAGCCGGTGCTAGGGGGCATGAGGGATGTTGCACATTTTCATTATCCCTCATGTACTGACTCAATAATTTTAATGTAATTTTGCTGTTTTTAATGCTTACAAGGGATCACTTTTTTTCCAGAAATTTATACACTACAACAGCAGGAGTCAAGTGCTGTGTGGCAGCCGTAAAAATTTGCCCCGTACTTCACTTCAATATTTTTATATTTTTCTGGTCCTTTGGAATCATTGTACATTTTAAGTGTTGAGAATTGAAAACCGAGTCTGCAATTTTCATGTAATTTTGCTGTTTTTAATGTTTCCACAGGATCACTTGATATGTTTAAACCTTAAATTTAATTAACTCTATGTTCTGTTATATTCAAAACGATTCGTTGCAACTTGATTTTATAATAGTTTAATGCAACTGTAACGTGCAAGTGTTAGCTGCTAAATAAACTCTAATCAAATGGCTCTCTTACACATGAAATTCCAGTTATAGCCATTGTCTCTTAACAATGGATATCCACTTCAGCAATATATCAAAACATGCAGATGTCACTATATTGTCGCGTGCCGGCAGTACAGGACTTTAGCAGGAGTTGTTTGTTGGTCTGTTTTTGGTAGCGCTATCTTTTACAATCTGATAGGGACGTAACTGTACTAATGATTCGAATTAATTAGGCAAAGACTTTGAGTTTGAATCATCTACTTGCAGTTGAACCATATATGTATTTTAAAAATGTAGTACAAATCAGATGTAGCACTTCAACAAATTCTATTTTGTGTATAAATAATTGTCATCACACAATTTATCACACACCCGTGCCGATTTTGCGACTCCGTAAAAATGGTATTGCACGGCCGTGCATATATTTTGACGTGACGTCATTAGCATTATACAAACATAGTGTAAAGACGCGCTATGTGTTAGCGTTATACTATAGGCGCGTCAATGAAAAATGGCTCTTAATTCACATTAAACGGTCTTTATTTTGGGTATGTGATAAATAGAATATTAAATTCGTGTAAGTTCATTACTGAATTTATTGTACTCGTTGGATGAAATAATATTATTCAACTCATGCAATAAATTCAGTATTGAATTACACTCATTCAATATCCTCTATATAATATATGTTATTATAACAGCAACTGTCATACATGTAATAATTCAAAGTAAAAATGATGAGCAATGTTCATTTGTAATTAAATGCACACAGAATTCAGTTATTAAGATGTTATTACAACATAGGAGTTTGTTAACTTATGATACTTATGAATAATTTACTATAGTACAGCACAGGATGCATTTTAATCAAAATTTTCGCTGATATTATCGCGTATTAAATTAAGACGTTAACGGCGTTTCCATAAAAATATATACAAGTCAGTGAACCGTAGTCGCTTATATCATTTATCAATAACAGCAGAAAAATAATGTTCAAAGTCATTAAATATAA